>NW_026891299.1:0-24714 GCF_015708825.2 Lethenteron reissneri | reverse complement strand
CAGTGGTGTGGTGGGCGGTGGTGGTGGCGGCAGTGGTGGCGGCATTGGTGGTGGCAGTGGTGGTGGTGTGGGCAGTGGTGGTGGCGGCAGTGGTGGCGGCATTGGGTGGTGGCGGCAGTGGTGGTGGTGTGGAGCAGTGGTGGTGTGGGCCTAGTGGTGGTGGTGGCGGCAGTGATGGTGGTGGTGGCGCCCAAAGGCCGCTGCTGCTGCCGTCCGGCGTGGTGCTGGGCCACGCCAGCTCACCGCGTGACACCGCTCCCGGCTCCGAGCTGCTGCCAGCGACTGTGGGCAGCGGTTTACCTAAGGGGGGGGGGGGGGGGGAGGGAAGATAGCGAGTGGGGAGACAGAGCCGAATGACAAGGGAATGCCCGTTTAGTCCCCCTCTATCTGGCCAAACAAAATCTGTTGAGGCACGCGGTGGCTGGGCATGCGGTGGCTGGGCATGTGGTGGCTGGGCACGAGGTGACTGGGCATGCGGTGGCTGGGCACGCGGGGGCTGGGCACGAGGTGGCTGGGCATGCGGTGGCTGGGCATGCGGTGGCTGGGCATGCGGTGGCTGGGCATGCGGTGGTTGGGCACGGGGTGGCTGAGCATGCGGTGGCTGGGCACGCGGTGGCTGGGCATGCGGTGGCTGGGCACGCGGTGGCTGGGCACGGGGTGGCTGGGCATGCGGTGGCTGGGCATGCGGTGGCTGGGCACGCGGTGGCTGGGCATGCGGTGGCTGGGCACGCGGTGGCTGGGCACGCGGTGGCTGGGCACGCGGTGGCTGGGCACGCGGTGGCTGGGCATGTGGTGGCTGGGCATGTGGTGGCTGGGCACGAGGTGACTGGGCATGCGGTGGCTGGGCACGCGGTGGCTGGGCACGAGGTGGCTGGGCATGCGGTGGCTGGGCATGCGGTGGCTGGGCATGCGGTGGCTGGGCATGCGGTGGTTGGGCACGGGGTGGCTGAGCATGCGGTGGCTGGGCACGCGGTGGCTGGGCATGCGGTGGCTGGGCACGCGGTGGCTGGGCACGGGGTGGCTGGCATGGTGGCTGGGCATGCGGTGGCTGGGCATGCGGTGGCTGGGCACGCGGTGGCTGGGCATGCGGTGGCTGGGCACGCGGTGGCTGGGCACGCGGTGGCTGGGCACGCGGTGGCTGGGCACGCGGTGGCTGGGCATGTGGTGGCTGGGCATGTGGTGGCTGGGCACGCGGTGACTGGGCACGCGGTGGCTGGGCATGTGGTGGCTGGGCATGCGGTGACTGGGCATGCGGTGGCTGGGCATGCGGTGGCTGGGCAAGCGGTGACTGGGCATGGGGTGGCTGGGCACGCGGTGGCTGGGCATGCGGTGACTGGGCACGGGGTGGCTGGGCATGCGGTGGCTGGGCACGTGGTGGCTGGGCATGCGGTGGCTGGGCACGAGGTGGCTGGGCATGCGGTGACTGGGCACGTGGTGGCTGGGCACGGGGTGACTGGGCACGAGGTGACTGGGCATGCGGTGGCTGGGCACGGGGTGACTGGGCACGAGGTGACTGGGTATGCGGTGGCTGGGCATGCGGTGGCTGGGCACGCGGTGGCTGGGCACGCGGTGGCTGGGCACGGGGTGGCTGGGCACGCGGTGGCTGGGCATGCGGGCTACACGACCCAGCCAACACAGCCTGCAGGAGGAGCTCCCTGATGGGACTTTGTCCAGTTCTTTCAAGTATTTGTGAGCTCTTCACACAATCCGGCTCGGTGAAACCCGGATGGATCATCGGCAAGACAGCCTCAAGGTTTCTAACTGGCAAAGATGTTCCATTAACGGAATGGACGTTTCGCAAGCGAGAGAAGGGAGGGCACGAACGTGGTCAAGAAGACCGCTGCTGGATTGGAGGGGGCCGGCCTGGCCCCCCCTCCCGCCCCCCCCCGCTCACCCAGCACTTGAACGATGACGTTGGCTAGGATGGTGCCGTGCCGGTTGGAGCTTTCACACTGGTACATGGCGGTGTATCCCTTGTGCAGCCCCCTGAGCGTCAGGAAGTCGCCGTCCACGCTTCGCCAGGGCACAGCGGGGGCCTCTGCTCCACCGCACAACGACACGACACTCGGCACGGTTTGGTGCGGCCTTGGCACGATTCGGAAGAATGGCAAAGTTAGTTACGACTCGGCATTATTTGGCATCGTGAATTTTTCACAATTTGGCTTAACACCATTGGAACCTCATTTGCCAGTAGAAAAATATGATAATTGTTTTTTTACCCTTCTATCTGGCAACAAAACTGACACCTTTTTACAAGGAGTCATGTTTGCATTGACCACAATACCTGCAGTCGTAATGCAAACAAAAAAACATAACTCTGATAATGTATGCACTGTCCTTGAAGTTGATTGGTCCACACCCAAGACAGCTTTCCTTAGAGCCTAGTCTCACATGGGTTGTGCGCCTTTTGGCGTCATCTGGTCCAACTTGGCATTATTTGGCATCGTGAATTTTTCACAATTTGGCTTAATTCGGTATGCTATGTGATTGGTTGACTGAGCTGCGAGCATGGCCCTGTGATTGGCTGTGAGCGAGCGAGCCAAGTCAGCGAGCGGGAGATCGGCCGCTCCCCGTTCACAGCCCCGGCGTCTCACCGTCGATCGGGACGCCGTTGATAAACCATCGGGCGACCGGTTTAGGGATTCCGTTGGCGAGGCAAGCGAGCTTCACGGAGTCCCACGGGGCGTAGACATGCTTCACTCGCCCCGGAGCGATCCAGTAAGGCTTGGCTGTCGCGGCCGAGAAAACAAGGAGGGGAGGAGGGTGGTGGTGGTGGAGGAAATTTGCCACACGTGGAAACACCAAGACAAAAATCCCCCACGCAGCCTGTAACAGTAGGGACAAGTTCTGTTAGCGAGTAGCAGCACCTCTGGTGGCACACGAGGGGGTGGGTGGCCAGCACCACGCCCGGCCGCCTTTGTCTCTCCAGCAGCGAAGTTTACCGCTACACACACTGCACCGGGGTACTCGTTTGAGGCCGAGCCAACCTAGGGGAGGCCTCAGGAGCGGTTGAGATAATCGCCGCCGGGACCCGCCAACCGCCGTGCCACCGCTCCTCCCTCCGTCGCCCCGAGAGGCACCTTCCACGGTGACGGTGACGGTGTGCAGAGCTTGGCCCTCGCTGTTGCCGGCACGGCACTGGTAGACACCGGCGTCGCCCAACGATGCGTGCCGAATCACCAGCATCCGGTTGAAGTCGCCGAAGGTGACGTGGTCTTGTGGGAGCTCCCCGCCCACCTTGACCCAGCTCACCCGCGGTGTGGGGCTACGCGCACGCACGTGTATTGTTCAGTAGCGTCGTGTATCAGGCCTCGGCAAGGTAAGGTAATTGTACCATTTTTACCGGGTAAAAGGGTAAAGGTGTCGGCATGCCAAGGGGTAAGGGTAAAGGGTAGGGTAAAAAGTAGGCTCGTTGCTTTTTACCTTGTACCTTACCTGCTAAAGGGTAAAAGGTAAGGGTAGAGTGATTGTATTGTGGTAAGGTAAAAGGTAGGGTAAAGGTAGGCTCGTTGTTTTTACACTTTCACCTTGTACCTTGCCGAGGCCTATCGTGTATAGTATCTGGTGTATAGTGGAGTGACTAAAAGCGTTCGTGACTGCAGGAATTCACATTCTTTGGCTCTTTCGGGAAAGCCACGTAGATAGACAATAATACAAATATCACGACGTTTCGATCGCAACACGAGCAATCGTCATCAGAGCCGCTGAGGGAGGTTCATCAACGGCTGCCTCAGCAGCTCTCCCGCAATTTTGTTTCACTTGATGACGATTGCTTGTGTTGCGATTGAAACGTCGTAATATTTTTTATAATTTTTCTCTCTACGTGGTTTTACCGGAAGACCCAAAGAATATAGTGTAGTGTATAGTGTAGTGTATAGTAGTATAGTGTAGTGTATAGTGTAGTGTATAGTGTAGTGTAGTGTATAGTGTAGTGTATAGTGTTGTGTATAGTAGTATAGTGTATAGTAGTGTAGTGTATAGTGTAGTGTATAGTGTAGTGCATAGTAGTGTAGTGTATAGTGTAGTGTATAGTGTAGTGTATAGTGTAGTGTATAGTGTAGTGTATAGTGTAGTGTATAGTGTATAGTGCATGTACTTACAGCCCTTGTACGATGCACACCAGCAGCAGTGCGTCTCCCCGAAGCACCAGCTTGCTGCTCGTGTCACCCGCAGGCTCCACAATCAGCGGACGACTCGCGGTACTCTTTGGGTCTTTCGGTAAAGTCACGTAGGTGAAGAATAAAAAAAAAAAATTTAATCACGACGTTTCGATTGCAACACAAGCAATCATCATCAGGTGTGACAACCACAGCGAGAACATTTTTACTGAAGTTGGAGAGATGCCGGAGTTAAGGGGTCCATGTAAGTCAGAGAGGACGGTGGGGGGGGAGGGAATAAGGGCGGGGGGGGGGGCAAAGCAGCGACACAATTTCAGCCAAAACAGATGATAGCGCTCAAAACAAAAGCCGCACTGCTAAACGCTGAGGATGCAATTAACTCGGTAAAAATTAACCCGTAAAAACAAAGTTTTTCACTATAAATCCTTTATATGCGTGGCGGCTAGAGTCCTCTCGTCCTCTGGCTTGAGATGGCTGCCACCTATGGGTCAGATGATTGTCTGCCACCATTAAGCAATTGGTAATTAAATATGTAAAAAAATACCCTAAACAGTGTAAAATTTTGGGAAAATTTTTTCACGAAAATTAATTGTCACGCACAACGAGTCTGTGTGCAAAATGTCAGCTCGATTGGATCACGGGAAGTGGGTTAAAAAACGACCGAAAGATTTGCACGGTCCTAAGCAAGCAATCAAGCAAGCAAGCAAGTGAACTTAATATAAAGGATTTAAAATAGACTAGAACCCGGTAAATAAGATGGAACTATGAACAGTTACATTTTATCTGGTTAATAACATCTTTCCAATGATTGCTCAATTTGTATCCATCCTCTCGCTTGAAGTTATGCTTATGTTTATATATCTGGATGGCTTCATGAACAAATCTTTGATGGTAGCCAGACGGCTTGCAGAGCACTTTTGTCTTGGAGAAAACAATATCATGAGAGCCCACAGCGTTGTAGCAATGGTCAGCTACGGCGGAAGAATTAGTTCTGCCGTGTTTCAGATCTGCCTTGTGCTCGCGGATACGGTCAGAGACATGACGTTTCATTTCCCCAATGTGACAATCACCACAGATGCAACTTAGTTTGTAGACTTCAGGGTATTGCAAGTCAGAAATGATATCCTTCACAGATGGGAATAGATCCCGGATTTTGTGTACTGTATTGAATCGGACCTGGATCTTGTGTTTGTTTAAGATTTTGGAAACGTTTTTAGTAACGCCTGCTATGTATGGTAACGTGATGGTTTTGATCGGCGTCTCAGGGGGTTGTTTCTCCATGGTTGGAGAAACAGCTTTGCAGATAGTGCGGTCCGAGTACCCATTCATCTTGAGGGCCTGGTGGTCGTGTTCCAATTCACTGGCGAGGTGGTGTTGGTCAGAAATGCAGTGGGCCCTATGGTGTAGGGTTTTGAGGAGGGAATTCTTCCGTGCCAGATGGTGGCGGGATTCAGGCTTCAGATAGGAATCTGTGTGGGTGGCTTTCCTGTAGACAGAATGTCCCAAAGAGCCATCTTCGATGGACGAGGTGTGTATATGCGTGCGGATCCATGTATGTGTATGAGCGTGTCTGTGCGTGAATGGGTAGATAGGTAGCATAATGGTCAGCGCTACGCTGCACTACGCTGAGCCCCATTTGTCGGAAAGACAGACCTGTTCATTCAGACGCTGTCTCCCCGACAGACCTGTTCTTCACCTGAGGACGGCTGCTTGCGTTGTGGCCGAAACGTCGTGAGAATTATTTTATAATGTTTTATTTTATTATTTCCCTTCTACGTGACTTTACCGAAAGAACCAAGAAGATTCCCCTCATGGCGTTACTAGACACCACGGTGGCCAAACGGGACCTCCGAACGGGTACGAGGAGGGCTGGTAACCCCTCTACCTTCAATTAATTACCACAAAACTGTGGGAAAATATTCTAGCGAAGCTTGTGCCGGAGGCCTCAGGGGGACAGGTGTCTATGACGTCTCCTGGCTGAGCCCCATTTGGCAGAACCAGGAGACTCAATCTTCACCCTCGGGGTTCCTCCAGAATTCTCACTGCGGAGGAGAGGCTGCCACTCCTCTGGCGGGAGCTGGATTGGTACCGCCTGGATCTGCGGTATTCAGAAGGTCCGATGGACTGGCTCTGGCTCCTGCCACCACGAGGGGTGGACAGTCCTCTACTCAGGGCAGGAGACTGTCAAACAACAGGGAGTGGATCTTCTTCTGAACAAAAGAATGAAGGGGGCGTGGGAGTGTTGCGGTTAGCTGTGGGAAGCTGTAATCCCCAGGCTACTTGGAGCTCGCAATCCCATCAACCGGAGGCGAGGAGTGGTGGTCGTGGTTACTTACGCCCCCACCAAAGATGAACATCCGTGGAGGGATGCAGGCAAGGCCGATGAGTCAGATGCCTTTTATGACATCCTGTCACAGATGCTAGCTGTTGGGTGATTTGAGTGGATCATGATTCTGGCACCTGGTCTGGAGTGATTGGAAGGCATGGGCCAGATCAACTCAATAACAATGGTACCACAGCGCTTGTGCCAGACTATGTGCACGTTGAAGCCATGTGAAGTGTCGAACGACCGCTGGCAGGTGGTCACTGGGCAGACCCAGCAGGTGCCACGGTCGACTGACTGAGATGACTGGTCAATGCACCACCTGTGCCAACTTGCTGTGCTTTCACCATCCGGCGCTTCGCTCGTTGTGAGCGTCGCTCCTCCGCCCTCCGTTGTTGCTGGAGGGCGACTGCCTCCTTCACGAACCTTCTCCAGAGGCCAATCTTGACACCGCTGGTACCAGTCATTGGCAAGTCCACTCAGCTCCGCATCCTCCTGTACCACATAACTTCACCTCTTCTCTAGCCCGTGCTGCACCCGTCTAGCCCCATCTATCCGGCTGAACAAAATCCGTTCAGGCATGCGGTGGCTGGGCATACAGGCTACATGACCCAGCCAATGCAGCCTTGCCTGCCAGAGCTCATCAATGGGACTTGGTCCAGATCATTTCAGGATTTGTGAGCTCCTCACGCAATCCAGTCTGGTTATCCCAGGATGGATCAAAGGCAGGCCAGCCTAAATGTTTCTAACCGGCAAAGATGTTTCATTTAGGGGGGAGGGGGTCCACGTGTTGTAAGGATAGAGAAGGGAGGGCATGACTGTGGCCGAGAAGACCTGAAGCTTTGTGTGGAGCGACAGACCAGGAAGCTTCCATACAGCTAATTCCACCCAACTGATTCGGAGTGAGACCTCTGCTGTCAAACCGAAGTCAGTCATGAGCACACTTACCAGGTATGGGAAAGTCTCCACTCTCTCCACAAACAGAAAGATCCCCCGTATAGCCTTAACAGATTGTTGGGGCAAGTGCTGTTAGCGCACACTTATGAAGGCCGGCACGGCACACGAGGGGGTGGGTAGCTAACGCCCAGCTGCCTTTGTCCCCCTAGTGGCGATGTTTACACATCGCACCAGGTACTCATTTGAGGCCGAGTCGACCTGGGGGAGGCCCAGGACCGGTTCAGATAATCTTGACCGGTGTTGGCTGTGAGTGGGAATTTAACTTTATCGCGCTCCCCACAACCACACACACACACGCACGCACACACGCACACACATACACACACGCATACACACACACATACACACACATACACACACATACACACATACACACATACACACATACACACACACACATACACACACACACACATACACACACACGCACACACACATACACACACACCACACACACATACACACACACACACGCACACACACACACGTGTAATGCGGGTGTAAACGGCCCTCCGGAGGTGCCGTCATGAGGGGAGGAGTTAGGTCACGTGGGGGGGAGAGGGGTTGAGTATAGAAGGAGGGGAACCGGAAGAGGATGGGGGAGTGACGGGGAACCAGGAACAGAGAGAGGCCACGAAGGGCGAAGCGGGGGGTGGCGAGATCGCCACGAACACGGGGGGAGCGAGGATCGGCACCGTTGGCCAGCGGTGACCGACCCGAAGCAGCGAGGAGGCTGCAGTCAGCAGCGGGGCTGCACAGAGAGTCAGCAGCGGGGCTGCATACAGAGTCAGCAGCGGGTCTGCATACGGTAGCAGCCAGAGGGTCTGCACATAGGGGTAGCAGCGGGAGTCTGCATAGAGGTAGCAGCGAGTCTGCAGGGAGGAGGTTACAGTAGATGAAGCAGAGAGTCAGAGGGAAGAAGGAGCTATAATAGCAGTGAATAGCCGGGGGCTACAAATACAGAGTTATAACAGAGTGCCGTGTGGGTGAGGACGAGAACCCAATAAAAGACACGAAGACAGAAGGAAGTGTCCGAGTCCTTTTATTACACTGGAGTCAGAAGTGAAACGGCATGGCGAAACAACTGAGGAAAAAGAATATTCCATTTCCGGCGTCGGCTTCATCTTCGGACGACGACGATCTTCCTCCTGAGGTCGGCTTCACTTCGGCGGAGGGAGAGATCCGTGAGGTCCCGGGCGTCGAGGAGGTGGCCCCTTCGTCCGACCCATCTGCGTTGAAGGACGAAGATTTAAGATGGATCCGGATGGCGGAGCAACTGGCAACCCTAAAAACCGTCATCACAGAGTTGTGTGACCTTGTCACGCCAAGGGCGGCGTTGGAAGGTGAGGGTGGTGATCGGCAGGAGCCCGGGTCGTCTTCGATGGCGCCGCCATCGGCCACGCGGCGTGAAGACGCCATCTTGGGCGTGGCGCACCACGGAAGGCGGGAAGCCGCCATTTTGGGGCCGCCGCGAGGATCGTCCGCCATTTTGGCGACACAGCGTTGCGACGCCTTGCTGAACTTACCGCCGGAAGAGTCAGCGACGGACGGAAGCAAGCCAAGGAGTCGCAGTCGTCACCTTACAACCGTCAAAGAGTTCTCCATCGGGGGCGATTGGAGTGCGTTCGCCTGCAGATTTTTGGCGGCGGTACGTACGGCAAGGTGGACGGACGCTGAGGCACTGGAGGTGCTCCCGACTCTTCTTGATGATGAGTCCGTTCGTTTTTTTCGCTCTATAAAAGCTGCGAAGAAGAAAACTCTGCGAGGGGTGTTCGAGGAAATGGCGGACGCGTACGAGCCACCGGATGACGCCCATCGCCGATTCGTGCAGCGGCAACGCGCACCTGAGGAGTCACCTGTAGCGTACAGGGGTGCCGTGTTGGAACTCGCTATGGCCGCTTACCCGGAGACGGAGCCTGACCTGCTGGAACCACTCATCTTGGGGAAGATGTTGGAGTTGTCCCGAGATCTCGGCATTCCCATGCAGGCGTGCGGTCACGAAAAACTCACGTCCCGGACCGCGGCCAAGTGTTTGGACGCCCAGTTCAATCTCCGCCGCTGGAAACAGGTGACGGCGTGGACGGGCGGTCCTGTCGTCGATGGGGGGGCCGTAGGGTGGGACCCTACGAAGGCCGTGTACGTGCCGGATACGACCGGCCCGAAGGAGTTGTCGGCCGCCTCCACTCCGTGGCCGGCTCGAAGCGGGCCAGGGCCGCGGGCTCCGCCGCCGGCGCGGCCGCGTCGGGACGGGGTGCCCGCTGCGCGCCGCCCCGACGTCGACTGCTTCCGCTACGGCCGTCGGGGCCACTATGCCAGGGACTGCTGGGCCCGGGTTCCGGGGCCGCCCCAGCAGGAGGCCTCGACAGCGGACGCCCCAAAGAAAGACCCTCCGGCACAGGCAAGTCGGTGCGCACCAGACACCCGGCAAGGCCTGACACCTCACTCATCGCCGTTGTTATGCGACGCGGATGTTGTAAAATACGGGAGGCCAGTATCTGAGCCTTGTCGTTCGATAACGCAGTGGCGTAAGCTGGCTCGGCGGGTTGTCGCGGCCGCTACCGGTTCGTCCACTGTACCTGGGTCCATCCAAGGGGTGGACGTACGTATTTTGGTGGATTCCGGTGCGTCCGCGACCATTATTTCGGATGTGATATTCCATCTTTTGAACATCCCACCGGGGGCCGTGAGGCCGGCTTACGCTTCCTGCATCGCTGCGAACGGGGGTAGTATGGGCATCGTGGGACAGGTGGACGCTAACATTTCTATCGGGGGTGTCTCGGCCTCGGGCGTTGTGTTGATTTCGAGGTCCCTGGCGGTTCCTTGCCTGTTGGGTACGGATTTTTTGGCTAAGATGCCCATTCTAATTAGAATCAATGAAAATTGCATAGAACTACCGGGGGGCCGGAAATTGGAATTTTTACAGTCCGCCTGGGGGCGACCGGCTCCTGTCGCCCAGGTGCAGGCGCTATCGGAAGTTTCGGTTGATATTCCACCTGGCTCTCAGATGCTCATTCCCTTACGATACCGGAAGCCGGTTCCGGGTCGGCAGGGTGCTTTTGGGATTTTGCTGTCGCCGTCCGCCGCGGTTACGGGCGGCTTAGCGCTGGTAGGGGCGCAAACTATTGTCCGTCCAGATCAGCGCCCGTTTTTGCAGGTGTTAAATGCGAGTGCTGAAAGCGTGTGTGTGCCAGCTGGTACCGTTGTGGCACATGCCACTACGGCGTTTACGGCCCAGAGTGACCTGCCGGACGGGGGGCTTGTGGGTGGTGTTTCACACGATGGAGGGGTTGATGATCGTTGGATCGCCGAATTATGTGGGGAAAATTCGGCCCTTTCCACCGAGCAGCGTTGTGCGATTCATAAATTATTATCGAGCTATTCCGATGTGTTTAGCTCGGACGATTTGGACTTGGGACGCACCTCGCTTCTCTCTCATCATATCGACACGGGGGACCCTGCCCCTATCCGGTTGAACTCGCGTCGGATGAGTCCGGCTGAGCGTGAGCATGTTCGAGGGGCGGTGGAAGACATGTTGAAAGCGGATATTATATCTCCGTCTAATAGCCCATGGGGCGCGCCTGTTGTGTTGGTTAAAAAGAAGGATGGTAAATTGCGATTTTGTGTGGATTTTCGGAAGCTGAATAAAGTGTCGGTGGCAGATGCGTATCCCCTGCCGCGTATGGACGATTCTCTCGACGCCTTGTCAGGGGCTAAGTTTTTTTCAACGCTAGATCTCTCTTCGGGCTTCTGGCAGCTCCCCCTTGACGAGCCCTCGCGGGAAAAGACAGCTTTCCGTACGCCGCAGGGGTTATTCCAATTTAACTGTCTGCCGATGGGGTTGAATGCAGCCCCTGCCACTTTTCAGCGATTGATGGAGTTGGTGTTGACGGGGTTGCAGTGGGAGACATGTCTCATTTATTTAGATGATGTTATTGTCTTCAGCCGCACATTTGATGAGCATTTACTGCGATTGGAGGCTGTGTTTGCCAGAATGCGTTCTGCTAATTTGAAATTCAAGCCTAAGAAATGTCATCTACTGCAACGCTCCGTTCGATACTTGGGACATATTGTTAGTGCGGACGGGGTGGCCACGGATCCAGAGAAAACTGCGTGTCAGGGATTGGGCAACCCCGGCCACGGTGGGTGATGTGCGTCGGTTTTTGGGGTTCGCCTCATATTATCGGAGGTTTGTTCCGAATTTCGCTACTATCGCCAGGCCTTTACATCTCCTTACTGGGAAGGGGCATAAATTTGTGTGGGGACCGCCGGAGGAGGCGGCGTTTCGGAGCCTGCGCGATTTATTGGCTACTGCGCCGACGTTGGATTATCCGGATTTTGAACATCCCTTCATTCTGGATACTGATGCGAGTGACACTGGTATTGGGGCGGTGTTGTCCCAGTCAAAAGGTGGTGTTGAGCGTGTGGTGGCGTATGGGAGTCGAGTTTTGTCTCCCGCGGAAACCCGTTACTGCGTCACTCGCAGGGAACTTTTGGCTATTGTGTTTTTTCTCCGCCAATTTCGACCGTATCTGTACGGTCGGTCGTTTATTGTCCGCACGGACCATGCGGCCTTACAGTACGCTCTTAAGATGGACCAGCCATCCGGACAATTGGCGAGATGGCTGGACACGTTGCAAGAATTTTCCTTCCAAATTCACCATCGGAAGGGTGTGCGTCACGCTAACGCGGACGCACTGTCCAGGTTGCCGCAACAATCCCCTTGTGCGTGTGCGTCGGGGACGCATAGGTGTGGACCGACTCAGCCCCCCCCTCAGCCTGTCGCGCTGGCGGTGGATGTTCTCGAAACTCCGCTTACACCGGGACCGGTTGATGGGGGACCGGCTGACGGGATTTTGCGTCTTCCGAGGTCTGTGTGGATTCGGGAGCAAATGTTGGACGATTCTTTGGTGTCGTTACGAAAACGAACGGAGAAGGCGGGTAAGGAACTCGGTGCGGGTGGTATTTCGGAAACTGCTCTCCGAGATGGGTTACTGATGTGGAGGGAAGGGATACAGGAACACTGGCGTCTCGTTGTGCCTGCGTCATTGCGGTACGAGTTGATTAGATCTTTGCACTGTGACACACTTTTACACCTGGGGGTGCAGAAAACCCTATTGACGCTGCAACGAGACTATTATTGGCACGGCATGACGACGGATGTCGTCGGTCACGTTCGCGCGTGTCCCGATTGTGCCCGCCGTAAACCACCTAAACATCCATATGTTCCGCCGATACAATCGATTCAAGTATCTCGGGTTAATGAGCTGGTGGCGTTAGATATTTTGGGACCCTTTCCGCCATCCGCTAAGGGAAATAAGTATTTACTGGTGGGGGTGGAGTACCTCTCTCGCTGGCCGATGGCCTGGCCTTTGCCTGACCAGTCAGCGGCGTCTATCACTGACGCCTTTCTATTTGGGTATGTAATGGACAAGGGGGCGCCGGAGAGGCTCCTTACAGATCAGGGGCGTAACTTTTCGTCCAAATTGTTGGGGGAGGTGTGTGCGGCTTTGGGAACTAAAAAGATACGGACGTCCCCCTACCACCCACAAACGGATGGGATGGTGGAACGGTTGAATCGGACTCTGTCCGCCATGCTGTGCCATACAGTCGGGGAAAATCAATCTGATTGGGATTTGCATATCCCTGGGGTGCTTTCGGCGTATCGCATGACGCCGCACGCGGCTACTGGATACTCGCCGTTCTTCCTTATGTACGGCCGTGAGAATGTGCCGCCGATTAATGAGCAGTTGGGAACCGGTGCGAGGGGGCCTGTTAAGCCTCTTCCTGAGTATATTCAGGACAACGTTCGCCGTGTCACTGAGGCGAGGGAAAGAGCCCGCATGGCTACAGCCAAAGCTCAGGCCAGGAATGAGCGGTGTGCCCGACGTTCGAAGGGGGAGTGCCCCTGGAAGAAGGGGGACCTGGCCTGGCTTCATTGCCCACAGGTGCGGCCAGGTACCTCTCCTAAATTACACAAACCGTGGCAAGGTCCGGTCCGCCTCATTGAGGTTCCCAACCCACAGTCGGCGCGTGTTCAGGTTGGTTCGCGGCGCTGGTTCGTGCATACATCCCGGTTGAAGCCATACATTGCCCCGCGGCCGGATGCGTCATCTCCCGAAGTTGCCTTGCCGGGGTCTGTTGCTGCCGACTCGCCCTTGCCTGTGTCTGCTGACCTTGCGAAAGCGCCTGTCGTACCCTTCACAGACAAGCCGGCCGTGACAGCGCAGGGAGGAGGACGTTCCGCTCGTGGGATGCCGACCGGTGCCGCGGAACCCACGGGACCTGCAGCTCTTCCTATCCCTCCGCGGACGCGAGTACGGGATGTCTCTGGACGCGAGCGGGACAGTGGCGGGCCTCCAATGGCGACGGAAGAACTTGCGCCCGTCGCCCCTAAAACCCTTCCACGTTCCCGCTCGGCGGGTGGGCTGCCGACCGTCCGGGACGGCCCGGCTACCCGTACTCGCTCAAAATCCCTCACGTTTCGTTAGATTGTGTTGTGTTGTGTTCATTGTTATATTGTTCTTGCATGCTTCGTGTCTTTTTACGTGTTGGCCCTTTACACCCGCATTGCTTTTCAGGTTGCAATTCAGCCGAGGTCGGCTGGATTTTCTTTATGGGGGAGGGTGATGTAATGCGGGTGTAAACGGCCCTCCGGAGGTGCCGTCATGAGGGGAGGAGTTAGGTCACGTGGGGGGGAGAGGGGTTGAGTATAGAAGGAGGGGAACCGGAAGAGGATGGGGGAGTGACGGGGAACCAGGAACAGAGAGAGGCCACGAAGGGCGAAGCGGGGGGTGGCGAGATCGCCACGAACACGGGGGGAGCGAGGATCGGCACCGTTGGCCAGCGGTGACCGACCCGAAGCAGCGAGGAGGCTGCAGTCAGCAGCGGGGCTGCACAGAGAGTCAGCAGCGGGGCTGCATACAGAGTCAGCAGCGGGTCTGCATACGGTAGCAGCCAGAGGGTCTGCACATAGGGGTAGCAGCGGGAGTCTGCATAGAGGTAGCAGCGAGTCTGCAGGGAGGAGGTTACAGTAGATGAAGCAGAGAGTCAGAGGGAAGAAGGAGCTATAATAGCAGTGAATAGCCGGGGGCTACAAATACAGAGTTATAACAGAGTGCCGTGTGGGTGAGGACGAGAACCCAATAAAAGACACGAAGACAGAAGGAAGTGTCCGAGTCCTTTTATTACACACGTACACACACACACACATACACACAAACATACACACACACATACACACACACACACACATACATCCACACACACACACATACACACATACGCACACACACACACACATACACACACACACATACACACACACACACATACACACATACACACACATACACACACACATACACACACACACACGCCGATCGCCGCGGTGCCGCCACTCACTGGGTTGAACCGTCAGTGTGAGCGGCTGCTTCTGGATGGTCCCCGCGTGCGGGAAGTGAGCGTAGCACACGTAGTCGTCCCCGTCACTCAGCAGCACGTTGGCGAAGAACAAGTCTCCGTCCAGGCCCTGGGATACTCGCCCATCCAGCGGTACTCTCTCCATGGCTGCAGCGCCAGCGGCACCCCGGGGGACAGGGAGACAGGGGGACAGGGGGGGGATCAGAATATTTATTTAGGACTGTGGAAGGAGGAATTCGATGCAGCTCTTTGTCAAAGATGTAAACCACTAAAGCGCTTCATCATCTTCTTGGTTCTTTCGGTAAAGTCACCACGTAGAAGGGAAGTAATAAAATAATAAAAATAAAACACAATAAAATACAATTCTCACGACGTTTCGGCCACAACGCAAGCAGCCGTCCTCAGGTGAAGACCAGGTCTGTCGAGGCGACAGCGTCTGAATGAAACACCACCATGCTAGGAGCGTATATTTAAGCTGGGTTGGAAGGGGGGGAAAGGGCGCCTTGACAAAAGAATATGCATATCAAGAGGCATTTAGCATATTTATGGGAAATGCAGGTATGTGAATAGTAGTACTTATGTCCGTGCATTATGCAGGATTAGCAGCATCAAAGAGAGGGGATATGGGAAATGCAGGAATGTGATTAGTACTACTTATGCCCGTGCATTGTGCAGGATTAGCAGCATCAAAGGGAAGGGATAATGGGAAATGCAGGTATGTGATTAGTGCTACTTGTGCCTTCATCATCATCCGCCATGCAAATCATGGAAGCAGCGGCAGATGTGGAGGATGCCTGCAAAAGTGGTGCAAATGTGGTCACCCAGAAGAGACAGCGTACAACGGACAACGCTGCACTGCTTCCGGTCCACAAACAGGACGGAGACATCGCGGCAATGATGCACTCCGCTTCGCTTGCCTGGCTTGCCCACCTCATTGTGAAATTGTAGTCATTGTCTCTGCATCTACATCAGCAGTTGTACAAAAGAAGACCTCCTGCGTACCAGGCGAGGTAGTCAACATCTGCTAGCCACCGTGATGATGAGAGAGAGAGACACGCAAACTCCAAATCTACAGCAGCAGGCGTCAGGGTCGGGATGGAACCCACGACCTCCTGCGTACCAGGCGAGGTAGTAACATCTCCTAGCCACCGTGATGATGATGAGAGAGAGAGACACGCAAACTCAAAATATACAGCAGCAGGCGCTAGGGGTTACCAAAAAGATTTCCAATATATTAAACAAACACAAGATCCAGGTTCGTTTAAACACAGTACACAAAATCCGTGATTTAATCCCATCTGTAAATGATTCCTCCCATGCAGTACCCTGGTGTCTACAAACCGAGTTGTGGTTGTGGCAGCAGTAACATTTGGGAAACGAAACGGCATGTCTCGGACCGCGTTCATGAACACAAGGCGGATCTGAAACACGGTAGGACCAATACATCTGCCGTTGCTGATCATTGTTTTAACGCAGTGGGCTCACGCAAAATTGATTTTTCCAAGACGGAGGTACTCTGCAAACCTACCGGCTACGTTCAGAGATTTGTTCATGAAGCCATCCAGATGTATCAACACAGACACAACTTCAGCCGAGAATATGGGTACAAACTGAGCAATCATTGGAAGGATGTTATTAACCAGGTAAAGTCTTAACTGACTGTGATGTTTCCATCCTACCTGCCTATGTCAGCTGTTATTACCGACTCTGTGTCTCTCTCTCTCTCTATGCCTCTCTCTTAGACCTCTCACATGCCCTTTGGAGTGCACTCTCATGGTGCTAATCTCTCAACACAGCTGTTGTGCGCATATGAGGGCATGCTACTCTTTTGCGGCGATGGAAGCTCATTCATGCTAATCTCTCTCTCCCTAATCCCTCTTTCCCTAATCTCCCCCATTAATACAACTGACGTGCTTGCGTCCGGGGGTGGAATCCTTTCCAGCTCAGACCCCGCTTGCTTGCCCATCGCCACATATATAACCTCTTGTTGTAACAGCTCTCTCGCTGGTTCAGCAGTTCCACTGCCGGGTTATATTTTTTTCCGCTTGAGGACGACCGCTTGTGTTGCGATCGAAACGTCGTGATTCATTTTATTTTATACCCACGTGACTTTACCGCAAGAACAAAAGAGTAAAAAGATATATCAACAGGCGTCGTCTGGGTCGGGATCGAACCCACAACTTCCTGTGTATCAGGCGAGGTAGTCAACATCTCACAGCCACCGTGATGATGATGAGAGAGAGACACGCAAACTACAAATATACAGCAGCAGGCGTCGTCTGGGTCGGGATCGAACCCACAACTTCCTGTGTATCAGGCGAGGTAGTCAACATCTCACAGCCACCGTGATGATGATGAGAGAGAGACACGCAAACTACAAATATACAGCAGCAGACGTCGTCTGGGTCGGGATCGAACCCACAACTTCCTGTGTATCAGGCGAGGTAGTCAACATCTCACAGCCACCGTGATGATGATGAGAGAGAGGACACGCAAACTACAAATATACAGCAGCAGGCGTCGTCTGGGTCGGGATCGAACCCACAACTTCCTGTGCATCAGGCGAGGTAGTCAACATCTCACAGCCACCGTGATGATGATGAGAGAGAGACATGCAAACTACAAATATATATCAGCAGGCGTCGTCTAGGTCGGGATCGAACCCACAACTTCCTGTGTATCAGGCGAGGTAGTCAACATCTCACAGCCACCGTGATGATGATGAGAGAGAGACACGCAAACTACAAATATACAGCAGCAGGCGTCGTCTGGGTCGGGATCGAACCCACAACTTCCTGTGCATCAGGCGAGGTAGTCAACATCTCACAGCCACCGTGATGATGATGAGAGAGAGACACGCAAACTACAAATATATATCAGCAGGCGTCGTCTAGGTCGGGATCGAACCCACAACTTCCTGTGTATCAGGCGAGGTAGTCAACATCTCACAGCCACCGTGATGATGATGAGAGAGAGACACGCAAACTACAAATATACAGCAGCAGGCGTCGTCTGGGTCGGGATCGAACCCACAACTTCCTGTGCATCAGGCGAGGTAGTCAACATCTCACAGCCACCGTGGTACTCACAGCCGTCCATCCAGAAGACGATGGGAGGAGGAAAGCCTTGGGGAGGGCGGCAGCGCAGCACGGCCGGCAGGCCCTCGGTGGCCATGACGGGTTCCAGCTGTTCACGGGGCCACAGGGGAGCACCTGCAGGACACAGACAAAACCACCCATGTAGCCTTAGACCTCGATTGGAAGTTTCCGTGACTGCAGGGATCCATACTCTTTGGTTCTTTCGGTAGAGTCACGTCGGTATATAATTAATAAAATCACGACGTTTCGGGCGCAACACACAAACGTCCGTCACCAGGTGGGAAAACCACAGCAAGAAACAATTGCTGAAGTGGGCAAAAGGGTTGCCGTGACAAGAGGCTATATAGGTGTTGAGTAGTTCCGACGGACGTACTCGGAGACGGAGGTAAGTTAGGGGCTTCCGCCAGGGTTTATTAAAGCTGTTACAATACACACGCAGCAGGGTGCACAACTCCCAGGGTTTATTAAAGCTTATCTATATTACACAGCAGGGTACACAACTCCCAGGGGCTAGGGGGGTCCTACTCTGAGTCTGGGTCCCTGCCGGCGAGCTCCGGTCTCTCTCTCTCGTGTCAGATCAGGGACTCTGCCGACTCCACCGACTGGAGAGAGAAGCACCTCTACGGCTACCACCGGCTTCTCTCCAGGCTCACCATTCGATCCCTCTCTCTACCCCTGGTTCCCTCTTCACTCTGCTTACTCTACCCGTTCCCACAGTGACCCCGCTCACGTCACGGGGTATCTCTTAAGTACCCCGGGAGACGTGATGTCATCGCACTGAACGGCACACCTGACGTCACGTCCCCATTTTACTCCTCTACATAGGTAAGAGACGGGGGAGGAGCCAAGGAGGAGAGACAGGGAGGGGGTGGGGGGTAGGGTGAGTGGAGTGCCGCTAGAGGGATTAAGAAACGAACAAGGAAATGCCTGGGAGTGGGAAGCTGAAGAAACTGGAGATGCGGATATGAAGGCAACACCATGAAGCAGTTAAGGTTTGACCTGGTTAATAACATCCTTCCAATGATTGCTCAATTTGTATCCATCTTCCCGGTTGAAGTTATGTCTATGTTAGATATCTGCATGGCTTCATGAACAAACCTTTGATCGTAGCCCGAAGGTTTTCAGAGTACCTTGGTCTCGGAAAAAACAATATCATGAGAGCTCACAGCGTTATAGCAATGGTCAGCCACGACGGAGGAATTAGTTCTGCCGTGTTTCAGATCTGCCTTGTGCTCGCGAACACGGTCCGACACATGCCGTTTCGTTTCCCCAATGCAACAGCCACCACAGGTGCAACTTAGTTTGTAGACTCCAGGATACTGCATGTCAGGAATGACATCCTTCACCGATGGGATTAGATCACGTATGTTGTGTACTGTACTGAATCGGACCTGGATCTTGCGTTTGTTTAAGATCTTGGAAATATTTTTGGTAACGCCTGCTATGTATGGTAACGTGATGGTTTTGATCGGCGTCTCAGGGGGTTGTTTCTCCATGGTTGGAGAAACAGCTTTGCGAATAATGCGGTCCGAGTACCCATTCATCTTGAGGGCCTGGTGTACGTGTTCCAGCAGCCCTTTTGCCCACATTCACCAATTGTTTCTTGCTGTGGTTGTCCCACCTGGTGACGGTCGCTTGTGTTGCGCCCGAAACGTCGTGATTTATTTTATTTTATACCTACCTGAATTTACCGAAAGAGCAGGGGCGGTTTCTTCATTAGGGCGATTGGGCGACGCACCACCAATGTCTTTCAACCACAGAGTTACGCTAGCCGTCACTGTGCCTCTGGATATAGTCCAATCAGCGTCATGTCACGTTCTGTGGAGTACCGCCTCTTTTTTGGCGATTTCACTCCGGCTGAGAATCGCCCAGAGTGTTCCCATAGACTTACATTCAAAGATGTTTTTTTTCGAACGGCGGGCGCTGCAATGCATTCTCTATGGCTTCCGGGAGGGCTCGCACTAACGTGCTTACGTCATCATACGTAAGCACGTTTCAGTCAACAATATTATTTGTCGCCACCTAGTGGAATCTTTAATAAAATAAACTGAGTGGATTGTAATAATAGTGAGTATAGAAACAAACAAAATGTATTGTAAGAGTCACTTTATTTTTCATTAATATTAAAGAAGTGAAGTTGCCTTTACATGCTTAAGCTGTTAATTTATCCATTGCATGGGTTGACCTTATCCTTACCAATCATCCAGACATTTGCCCCCCCCTGAGAGATTTTGCAGGAGCCGCCACTGCGAAAGACCGTTGGGGTAAGTGCTGTCAGTGAGTAGCAGCACCTGTGAAGACAAAGATCCCCCCTTGCATTGCCACCCCCTCCACTGCGTCGGGCGGTGATCAGCACCACGCCCGGCCGCCTCTGTCTCCCTGGTGGCAAAGTTTACCGCACATCGCACCGGGACTCGCTTGAGGCCGATTCAACCTTGGGGAGCCCCAGGGCCGGTTCAGTAACAACAGTTGATTGCTGTACAATTACCACAGCCGGCAGAACGACCGCGCACTGTGTGTGTGGCGCAGCGCTTAGCGTTCTGTGTGTGTGTGAGTGGTGGCACAGTGGTTAGCGCTGTGTGTGTGTGAGTGGTGGCACAGTGGTTAGCACTGTGTGTGTGTGAGTGGTGGCACAGTGGTTAGCACCTGTGTGTGTGTGAGTGGTGGCACAGTGGTTAGCACTGTGTGTGTGGCACAGCAGTTAGCGTTCTGTGTGTGTGTGAGTGGTGGCACAGTGGTTAGCGCTGTGTGTGTGGCACAGCAGTTAGCGTTCTGTGTGTGTGTGAGTGGTGGCACAGTGGTTAGCGTTCTGTGTGTGTGAGTGGTGGCACAGCAGTTAGCATTCTGTGTGTGTGAGTGGTGGCACAGCAGTTAGCGTTCTGTGTGTGTGAGTGGTGGCACAGCAGTTAGCGTTCTGTGTGTGTGAGTGGTGGCACAGCAGTTAGCCGTTCTGTGTGTGTGAGTGGTGGCAACAGTAGTTAGCCGTTCTGTGTGTGTGAGTGGTGGCACAGTGGTTAGCGTTCTGTGTGTGTGAGTGTGGCACAGCAGTTAGCGTTCTGTGTGTGTGAGTGGTGGCACAGCATTAGCGTTCTGTGTGTGTGAGTGGTGGCACGTAGTTAGCGTTCTGTGTGTTGAGTGGTGCACAGTGGTTAGCGTTCTGGTGTGTGTGAGTGGTGGCACAGTGGTTAGCGTTCTGTGTGTGTGAGTTGGTGGCACAGCAGTTAGCGTTCTGTGTGTGTGCGTGTGGCACAGAGTTAGTGTTCTGTGTGTGTGAGTGGTGGCACAGCGTGTTAGCGTTCTGTGTGTGTGAGGGGTGGCACAGCAGTTAGCGTTCTGTGTGTGTGAGGGGTGGCACAGCGGTTTAGCGTTCTGTGTGTGTGAGTGGTGGCACAGCAGTTAGGGTTCTGTGTGTGGGAGTTTTCGTAGTGGTTGACTGACTCTTCTGTGTCGTTTTCCATAAACATATCGATACTGCTTTGCTAGGGATTATATTTAATTTTAGTGTGTCTCTTTCCCCCCCTAAGCCTGCTCACTCCTTTTGTTTTACTCATTGACATGTACATTTTGTCTCTACCCCTCCCTCTTGCTGCCTCCGCCCCTCTGTCTATTTAAGGCCTCGCCCCAGAGACCGATCAACCCCTCTCTGTACCTGTGTTTGCCCGCTCTGTGTATCTTGGTGATATCTGTCTGCTATATGTCTGTCATTAGTTTTTTCTGGTTAGAGTTTATGTCGCTATTTCATATTACACACCGATGATGATTGCTTGTTGTGCAATACGAAACGTCCGGTATGCTATTATTTAATTGATTATTTTTTCTTTATACGCACTTTAGCGAAGAACCAACTAATAATAATATGACGTATTCGACCAAGAGGCAAACCACAAGAATATAAAAAGGCGAAACCGGTCAATCACCCATAACCAAGATAAAATGTATCCCACAGAGAGAGAGAGAGAGAGCCTCTGTGAACACTGCTACAGACATAGCTTGAGTCACTTACAGAATCAGAACTACACAAGTGGTACGGTATCAAGCCATGAGAGGTAAAATAATCTTCTTGGTTCTTTCGGTAAAGTCACGTAGAAGGAAATAATAAATAATAATAAAACATAATAAAATAATAAACATGAAACATAATAAAATAATAAAAATAAAACATAATAAAATAATAAAAATAAACATAATAAAATTATAAATATAAACATAATAAAATAATACAAATAAACATAATAAAATAATAAAAATAAACATAGTAACATTCGATTTGAAGCTTTCGTGACTGCAAGGATTCCTACTCTTAGTTTTTTTCGGTAAAGTCACCATGTAGGTAAAAAATGAAATAAAAATTTAAAAAAATAAAAGAATAAAAATCACGACGTTTCGGAGGCTGTATACAGCAAATCTGGCTGTGACGGTCCCACCTGATGACGGAGACTTGTGTTTGCCTCCGAAAGTCGTGATTCTTATTCCTTTATTTTTATTAATTTTTATTTCATTTTTTACCTACGTGACTTTACCGAAAAAACTAAGAGTATTTTATTATTTATACAAATTTCAAACCCGACATATACAACAACAAGGGAGGTGGGGAGGTAGCGTACTTGGGCGTTGGGTTGCCATGAGCCTCACACTACATGACGATCTCGCCCTGCGGGTCCACTATGTAATCCTCCGGCGAATACCGGGTGATGAACGGAGGGCGAGTACCTGCCAGAGATTGATGGGTTAACAAAGCTGTGGCTGCAGCAGCGGCAATAGCAGATTCACACAAACACAGCCAATTCGCGCGGCTTTACGATTTTCAATCAACATGCTAATCTCTCACCAACATGCCAATTTGCACCTGGCAGCCCTTTGATTGGTGGAATACCAACCCCAGTCGGTTTGCTGCCCACCACTTGCATTGCCATTGGCTGCTGACATTTGGGCGACGCCCATTTGAAACCCTTACAAACAGTTTGCCTTGGAAGCTAACCCTCCTTATCCTGAAGACGACCGCTTGTGTTGCGATCGAAAACATCGTAAAATTTCGATTTAAAGCTTTCGTGACTGCAGGGATTCATCTTCTTGGTTCTTTCGGTAAAGTCACGTAGAATGGAAGTAATAAAAATAATACAAAACATAATAAAATAATTCTCACGACGTTTCGGCCACAACACAAGCAGCCGTCCTCAGGTGTAGAACAGGTCTGTCGAGAAGACATTCAGACTCTGTCTTCCCGACAGACCTGTTCTACACCTGAGGACGGCTGCTTGCGTTGTGGCCGAAACGTCGTGAGAATTATTTTGTTTTATTTTATTATTTTTTATTTCCATTCTACGTGACTTTACCGAAAGAACCAAGAAGATGAAACGTCGTAGTTTAAGTTTTTTGCTATTTTCTTTGAACATATCTACGCGACTTTACCGAAAACCCCAAAGAATATGAATTCCTGCAGTCACGAAAGCTTTAAGTCAAGATTTAGTTGATAGTCTTTAGTGGACGATTTGGTGGTGTAGCGTTGAGAGGGGGCATCGTCTCAAGGGGGGTGGCGGTGCAGTTTGCTACTCACGGTCACGGGGCAGGGCATGGCGGTGGTCACCCAGCACAGCCAACAACAACGACGCCAGAAGAAGGGCGGTGATGGGGAAGGCCTCCATCAGGGGGGGGGGGGGGACAGATGGTCAGACCGGGGGCTTCCTTCACTTGGCTAGGAGGAGGGCGTAGAAGGGAGGGAGCAGAGTAGGAGGGGAGCAGGAGGAATTAGAAGCATTTAAACTGCAAGAGGATGAATCCAAAGCGCTATAAAGCTCTTTTTCACACATGTCCAGCTGGGACACTGGGTCAGAACGTGACAACAAACACAATACAACAACACGGTGTGAGTGCAGAGTACAGTAAGAGTAAACAAATCACTTTACAAATATCTACATGTACATTAAAGGCAAAGTTGTGAATATTATGTGTCTGTTCAAAATGTTTAGCGTATTTCCCGACATGCAACGAACTGGAAATTTGCCATGTGGGTACTTTCCAGACTGTACACCATGAACCAATTATAAAAAATACACTTTTTTGGGGGGGGAGCTCAATAATGCAGATATTTTTTTGTACAGCAAGTGAACTGTGACGTCACATCTGTCACGTGACCCACGCGTGTGTAGTGTAGTGGTCAGCGCTACGCCGCGCTACGAACCCGGCGACCCGAGTTCGATTCCCGCACGGCCACCAGCGGTGACGATTATTTGAACCGGTCCTGGGCCTCCCCTAGGTCGACTCAGCCTCAAACGAGTAACTGGTGTGTGTGTGAACATCGCCACTGGGGAGACAAAGGCGGCCGGGTGTGGTGAATCCAAGTCCCGGGCGAAGCCGGGGAAGTCCAGCTAGTATACTAATAAAACTAGCCAATGTTTGATGTTGCAGTATAGACAAAACACGGTACTCGAAACGCATTTTTATAAATGCTGAGGGAAAAACCGGAGGACCCGGAGTAAATTCCATGTGACCACGGGGAGTGAGGCACGTCAACTCCAGATATACAGCAGGTAGTGTCAGTATCAAACCCACGACCTCCAGTACACCGGGTGACAACCGTGCCAGGTTACACATTCCTGCGGAGGGAGCTGGTAGGAACGTCGGGTTGCTCGGTCAATGGCCTGCAGGGTCAACGGCCAGGGCAATGTGGTGTATTCCGCAAATATGCCCGACTGCGAGGGTGGGCACAAGCCGGCGTGAGTAGGTGAAACGTTGAGTTTTATAAGGGCACCACGGGGTGACCAGCCCCTCACCACCCAGCCCCACCCCTCCCACCCCCACC
>NW_026891298.1:0-38285 GCF_015708825.2 Lethenteron reissneri | reverse complement strand
ATTAATCGACTGTGTCGGGTGGAGGAGAGTTCGCGACACACATTTTACTTACACAGCGATTCGCCCCCCCCAAAAATAAACATGAAACGGTCAACGCTCCTGCAGTGGGAACGCTGCGACGCACGTTGCTTCGCAGCGTTTTAAGGAATCTAGAAGCGGGGGGGGCCCAGCGCCTTCAGCTGGGGGGGGGCTTAGCCCCCTCCAGCCCCAACCAGCCCCTCCAGCCCGTACAGCCCCCTCCAGCCTTCCCCTCCCGCGCCACGCTACGGGGCTGTGGGGCTAGAGAGAGGGGGGCATGGGAGTGGTGAATGGCATGGAGTGAGGGATCATCGGTGTAAGGCACTGCCACTAGAGCTCAAGGTACGACTATGTATAACAACCCTACACTGTTATTTGTACCAATTGATAGTCATATAAATAAATAAAATAATATTTACATTCGAAAGGCGCATTTCAACCGTAGATCCCCATGCGCCGTCTCTACGACATTCCAGCAACGTAGAGATGAACGCGACGCGCTGATAAATCATTGCCGAGAGAGTTGCGGCGAACGGGAGCTCGAGGCACGGTGCGGTTTGGGCACCCAAAGCTACAGCCACCACCACCGCCACCACCACCGCCACCGCCACCACCACCGCCACCGCCACCGCCACCGCCACCGCCACCACCACCACCACCGCCACCGCCGCCACCGCCACCACCACCGCCGCCACCACCGCCACCACCGCCACCACCACCACCGCCACCACCGCCACCACCGCCACCACCGCCACCGCCACCACCACCGCCACCGCCACCACCGCCACCACCGCCACCGCCACCACCACCACCGCCACCACCCGCCACCGCCGCCACCGCCACCGCCGCCACCACCACCACCGCCACCACCGCCACCGCCACCACCACCACCACCGCCACCGCCGCCACCGCCACCGCCACCTCCGCCACCACCGCCACCACCGCCACCACCACCGCCGCCTCCGCCACCACCGCCACCACCGCCCCACCGCCACCACCGCCACGCCGCCACCGCCACCGCCACCACCGCCACCACCGCCACCACGCCACCACCACCGCCGCCACCACCGCCGCCACCCGCCACCACCGCCACCACCACCGCCACCACCGCCGCCACCACCGCCGCCACCCCGCCACCACCGCCACCACCGCACCACACCGCCACCGCCGCGCCGCACCGCCACCACCGCGCCCGCCGCCACCACCGCCGCCACCGCCACCGCCGCCACCACCGCACACCACCGCCACCGCCCACCACCGCCGCGCCACCGCCACCGCCGCACCACCGCCACCGCCACCGCCACCCCGCCCCACCGCCACCACCGCCACCACCACCGCCGCCACCACCACCACCACCGCCGCCACCACCGCCGCCACCTCCGCCACCACCGCCACCACCGCCACCACCACCGCCGCCACCACCGCCGCCACCGCCACCACCGCCACCGCCACCACACCGCCACCGCCGCCGCCGCCACCGCCACCACCACCGCCGCCACCACCGCCGCCACCACGCCGCCACCGCCGCACCACCGCCACCACCGCCGCCACCACCGCCGCCACCGCCACCACCTCCGCCACCGCCACCGCCACCACCGCCACCACGCCACACCACCCGCCACCGCCACCACCCCGCCACCGCCACACCACCGCCACCACCGCACCCACCGCCACCACCACCGCCGCCACCACACCACCACCGCCACCAACCGCCACCACCACGGGCGCGTGGAAAACAAGTGTCCGCATTGTCAGAGGCCACTTAAGCGGCGGCGGCGTCGACGGATCGCCTCCTGGGCGGATCGCGTTTCTGGACAGCGGCTTCCGATACCGCGCTCCCCGATTACCCGTGATCACATTGTAGGCGTCACCCGAGGTTGCGTGATGCATGCGCAGGCGGAGATGACACGACTGGAAAAACGGGTCCTCCTCACGCGTGTACAACTCAAATTAGGTGAGACCGACTGAGCAATGCAGCTCGTTTCTCAAAGGCGAGGTGGCATCACAAATGATAGCTCAACGACATGGGCTTATCGTCGCGTGGATATTTATAGCAGACAAATACACTCCAAATATACAGCAGCAGCAGGCGTTAGTGTCGGGATCGAAGCCACGACCCCCTGCATACCAGGCGAGGTAGTTAACATCTCCTAGCCACCGTGGTGATGATGAGAGAGAGACACGCAAACTCCTAATATACAGCAGGCGTCAGTGTCGGGATCGAACCCACGACCTCCTTCATACCAGGCGAGGTAGTCAACATCTCGCCACGTACGAGAATGCGGACTTCCGCAAAGACCATCATCACCATCATCACCGTCATCACCATCATCACCGTCAGCACCATCATCATCACCATCATCACCGTCATCACCGTCATCACCATCATCACCGTCAGCACCATCATCATCATCATCACCATCATCACCGTCATCACCATCATCACCGTCAGCACCATCATCACCATCATCACCGTCATCACCATCATCGCCGTCATCACCGTCATCACCATCATGAACCGTTGTCTAATCCACTGCTGAATGAAGCTGACTCCATCGCTTCCTCTCCCCGGCGACGAACTTCCACGGGGACGCGTCGTGTCTCGACCATGGCCCCTTCCGGCGAAGCTGTCCTCTCACTCCGAGCCCGCTCAGCCCTCCCGGTGTTTGAACGATGTTCAGTTTAAAGCCCCCGCGCGCACCTCTCGAATCCGCGTGCTCCGAGTGCCGTCTCTCGGCGCCACTTCCGAGAAGGCATCTCTCTCTCTCTCTCCGTGATTCTTTGCCCACTTTTACACTTTCCCTCCACCCGTGCGACCTCGTCCCGTGCTCACAGCGCCGCCGATTCATCCCCCACGAGACAGAGACTTTTTTTACTTTTTAAACTTTTATTGCCGCCAGCAGCAACCAGCAGGCAAATAACCAACACTACAAATCCACGCGCTGTGGCGCTAAATGCGCCGCGCACAACACGAAAGAAACGTCACGTGGTGGTGGTGGTGGTCATCGCGCACGAGCCACGGTGACGAGCGAGCGCTTCAGAAGGTGAACCACGAGGGTGCCGTCCACGCTGGTACAGAGAGGGGCTTTTCCGGCTCCCCAGCGTTCGAAGAAGACGTGTAGATATTGAGGATGAGATTGGGCACGCTTCTTGAAGTGAGGGAGGGATTCGCGAAACTGGGACAAGAGACGACCCGAGGGAATCCAAAGTCATCCAGGGAAGATGCAGAACGGGAGATGATTGCGACAGGGATTTTATGAATAACAGTTATTGTCAACACTTCCTGACAGTGCCTTTGTCACCGCGGACTAAATTTCTGTCACTAATGACACGTCAGAATCTGCATTTACACTGGAGGAATCCGATGAGATATAAAGCACTTCTTCACAGATGCGCACTTCATACCACCGCTGCACTGACCACAGAACTAAGAATTCAGACATTTATCCCGCACACAGACCCCCCGCGTAGCCTTAAACAGACTGTTGGGGCAAGTGCTGTTAGCGAATACCTATGAAGGCCGTCACGGCACACGAGGGGGTGGGTGGCCAACACCACGCTTTTGCCTCCCTAGTGGCGATGCTCACACATCGCACCAGGTACTCATTTGAGCCTGAGTCCTCCTAGGTGAGGCCCAGGACTGGTTCAGATAATCGTCACCGGGTCGCCAGGTTCACAGCGCAGCGCGCTAACCGCTACACCACTGCTCCCCCCCACACACACGGACACACACGGCGGACACACACACACAGACGGAACGTGGACCATGTTGTGGAACGGCACGGAAGTGACATCGCAGGCGGCTGTCTGCCCAGGGTTGCCACCTCTGAGGCACAAACACGGCAGCAGGAGAGTCGCGGGAAGGAGTGCCTCTTACATCACGGGGCGGTGGCGGGGGTAGAAAAACTATGGATTAATACATTGTGACTCGAGCGATGAATTATTCCGCAACTCTCACACACACACTCACAGATAGACATCAAAATTAACTGACAAAAAACCGAGGACTTTTAATGATCTGAGAAGACTTGCAGATGTTCCTGGTCAGTCACATAAAACAAATAAAACGCGTAAAAAAAACAGAGGATAATCCTGAGAAAGCCAGAACAAGTGGCAACCCTACCACCTCCGGCTGATACCCTGTCAGGGTCCGTTTCAGAGACCGCGAATTCCCCACCACGCCTCGCAGCTCAAATAACCCCTCGGAGCTGAGCTCAGCAGCTGCATTAAGTGCACGGCCGATGTCCACGCGGGTTACATTCCGCACAGCCAACCGGACGCTTGGCGCACGTCACCGAAGGGAACGCTTTTACAAAAGTCCGGCCGCTTTCATCCAGGGGGGGGGGGGGGGGGGGCGCGGAGAGCCCCAGGGGGAGTTGAACCCAGGAACCTCAACGGCACCGGCTCTGCCCTCTCGCACACACGAGATGAATGTCAGCCCCCCCCTCCCGCTACGCCACCCACCCCCCTCGTGAAGGTGGCGGTCTTCATGTGCAAAACACCGGGCATCTTGCCGCCCGCGACGGAGGGGCAGGAGGAGGAGAGAATAGGAGAGAGAGAGGTCACATTTCTTCAAACAACACGTTAGCCCGGAACACGGATTAAATCATCTCACCATCTGCTGTGCATCACTATTCATGACGAGGGGCCACGTGGTCATTGGCGCTCGCGGAGTGCGCCCAATTGTAGGAATCTTGGGGATCGGGGGGAGGAGAGGTCGTTTCTGCAATCGACCCGCGAGCTCGCGGAGCCAAGCGAAGGTGCATCCGAGTACTGTCCAGGCTCAAAACTCCCGCTCGACTTTCTGAGATTCGTCGGAGACCGGCTGCGCTCCAGGGTGGTGGGGGATTTCAATGTACAAACTCCACGCGAGGTGTTGATGGGATGAGATTTCGACGGACGAGCAATATCGATGTAATTCTAGATTGTGACTTTCTGACCCCCATCGCACGTGTGAAAAAGAGCTTCACAGCTCATCGGATTTCTGCAGTGTAAAAATAAAGATTCACGATTCTGATAGAAACACGTGGCTCCCGTGAGTGGCAGACATTCCACACTTTCCATGGCAGGGGTGATCCAACTCTCCTCCAGCAGACGATGACCAATTTTCGCTTCCCAAATTGCAAGAATTGTATCGAGCGCAGTGACGATGGCTTGATTGAACTCTTGGGACCTTCCAAATGGGAGCTGCACCCGCGGTGAGCTGCATACATGGATAGTGAACATTAATAGAGAAACGCATTACGAAAGTCTTAAAAACACATGACTGCATCGTATACAACATGAGTGCCTCATCCTTGTCTATTTTGTTTATTAAAACAACGGCTTGCATAACGTACCCATTTATACACCACACGTTCTTTGGACTGGTGACCTCGTGTTAATCGTTCCAAAGAGAATTGTGAACGGCATGCAAGAAAAAAATAATTAAATTAAGGAAATAAATTAATGTCACAGTCGCAAAAACAATGATGGGCCGAATGAGTACACATTTTATTTTTCAATCATCAATATCCTGCTGTCATTGGAGCTATATTAATACGTCACTCAAATATATGTACATCACAGGGTTGGGGGAGTAGACTTGTGTGTAAGCGCTCCTTTGTAAGTATTCGCTGTGACCGGTAAAGTGTGTGGATGGCTATGCGAGGCTGTGTGGCTGAGCGGTGCAGTGATACGCTACGCGGAAAGATACGGTGACACGTCGGTCCATACCCTCAGCTATTGGGCCCCGCTTTCGCGTTGTGTGTGCATCCATTGTATCTGGCCAAATGTTATCGCTCCATTTATGTGGGAATAATTTTCACTGAATGCCGTTTTACTAAATGCTGCACTTTTCAGAAACGCATATATGACTAGTGCGATAAACGAGAACTTGCTGTGTACATGCATGTAAGTGCATAAAGCCTGCTTCATACATACAAACATTTCATTTCCATGACTAGTTTTAAGTGGTCGGCATGTAAAGAGGACCAGAGCCGTGTTTATAGCTGGCACGGCCTCCCTCTATTTTGTACGCGTGTTTATGTTTTTCTACACCGCGTGTCACTCTGTGTGTATGTGGGTTTAAGTGTATATGTTATCGGAAACAGTGGTGGAAATATACCAGAACATCTCAAAACACCAGTCCTTTCTACCAGTACATTTCAGAACGGTTCCTATTCTACGATGTCTCCGCAGAGGGGAGAGGGCAGTCAAACATTGGGTTGAGGATGAATAGGTTTCACACCAGAACTTCTACATTTACATTGTGACCACTGATCGTATGAGAGTGTGATTTTGCACGTGAATATTTACGCATCGGAGCGATGCTTGTGCAAAACTATTTGCGAACGTTTAAAATGTGTGTTTATGTTTAACCATGTATGAATGTGTAGAAGTTTATTGTCTATACGTTTGTATTGTGTGTGGGGAGCGGCGGCACAGTGGTTAATGCACTGTGCTATGAGCCCAGTGGCCCGAGTTCATGTTCCCAGCCACAGCTAACGTCAGTTTGTAGTGAAATCTACATCAGTTTCGGGCCACCCTTCACCAACTCGCCAGGTATGGTGAAATATGGTCAATCAAACCCGATGACTGACGTGACCTTTGGAGGTTTTCATCCAGCAGTGGATTGGCAAAGGGCTGTGACTGTTAGTAACAGCGCCATCCCAGCATACTGTTAAAGGCTATGAGGAGCATCTTAATCTTTGTACTATTTACGTGACTGTGCGTGATTGTGCCCTAGAGTGTAGTTATATACGAAAGTGTGTATAAGTGTTTACATATGCATGTGGGTGTGTGTTTTTAGTTTGTATTGTGGGGAGCGGTAGTGTAGCGGTTAGCGCTACGCTGCGCTACGAACCCGACGTCCCGAGTTCTATTCCCGCTCACGGCCAAAACCAGTGACGATTATCTGAATCGGTCCTGGGTATCCCCTAGGTCGACTCAGCCTCAAATGAGTACCTGGTGCGATGCGTAAATATCGCCACTAGGGAGACAAAGGTGGCAGAGCGTGGTGCTGGCCACCCACCCCCTTGTGTGCCGTTCTGGCCTTCATAGGTGCTACTCGCTACTAACAGCACTTGCCCCTACAACCCTGCCAGAGGCTACCTGGGGTAGCTTTGTCTGTGCGTGGTGTGTGTAGTACATAGACACTGCTGCTGCTACTCGCTACTAACAGCACTTGCCCCTACAACCCTGCTAGAGGCTACCTGGCGTAGCTTTGTCTGAGACCCAAAGACTCACACAGAGACCCAGACTCACACAGAGACCCATAGATTCACACATAAACTCACACAGAGACCCATAGACTCACGCATAAACTCACACAGAGACCCATAGACTCACACATAAAGTCACACAGAGACCCATAGACTCACGCATAGACTCCCACAGAGACCCATAGACTCACACATAAACTCACACAGAGACCTATAGACCTACACAGAGACCCATAGACTCACGCATAAACTCACACAGAGACCCATAGACTCACACAAAGACCCAGACTCACACAGAGACCCATAGACTCATACAGAGACCCATAGACTCACACAGAGACCCATAGACTCACACATAAACTCACACAGAGACCCATAGACTCACACAGAGACCCATAGACTCACGCATAAACTCACACAGAGACCCATAGACTCACACAGAGACCCATAGACTCACAAAGAGCCCCATAGACTCACGCATAAACTCACACAGAGACCCACAGACTCACACAGAGACCCATAGACTCACACAGAGACCCATAGACTCACGCATAAACTCACACAGAGACCCATAGACTCACACAGAGACCCATAGACTCACACAGAGACCCATAGACTCACGCATAAACTCACACAGAGACCCACAGACTCACACAGAGACCCACAGACTCACACAGAGACCCATAGACTCACACAGAGACCCATAGACTCACGCATAAACTCACACAGAGACCCACAGACTCACACAGAGACCCCAGACTCACACAGAGACCATAGACTCACACAGAGACCCATAGACTCACGCATAAACTCACACAGAGACCCATAGACTCACACAGAGACCCATAGACTCACACAGAGACCCATAGACTCACACAGAGGACCCATAGACTCACGCACAAACTCACACAGAGACCCATAGACTCACACAGAGACCCATAGGACTCACACAGAGACCCATAGACTCACACAGAGACCCATAGACTCACGCATAAACTCACACAGAGACCCACAGACTCACACAGAGACCCACAGACTCACACAGAGACCCATAGACTCACACAGAGACCCATAGACTCACGCATAAACTCACACAGAGACCCATAGACTCACACAGAGACCCATAGACTCACGCATAAACTCACACAGAGACCCACAGACTCACACAGAGACCCACAGACTCACACAGAGACCCATAGACTCACACAGAGACCCATAGACTCACGCATAAACTCACACAGAGACCCATAGACTCACACAGAGACCCATAGACTCACACAGAGACCCATAGACTCACGCATAAACTCACACAGAGACCCACAGACTCACACAGAGACCCACAGACTCACACAGAGACCCATAGACTCACACAGAGACCCATAGACTCACGCATAAACTCACACAGAGACCCACAGACTCACACAGAGACCCACAGACTCACACAGAGACCCATAGACTCACACAGAGACCCATAGGCTCACGCATAAACTCACACAGAGACCCATAGACTCACACAGAGACCCATAGACTCACACAGAGACCCATAGACTCACGCATAAACTCACGCCAGGACCCATAGAGTCGCGCAGAAGGCTCACACAGAGACCTACAGACTCGCACGCAGCCAACACAAACTACAAAACAACTCACGGCCAAACACATCCGATTGGAGCAGCAGCCCTCATCGTGCCGTGAACGCGTCTCGGGGCGTCTTAGCGAGGCCGCCCCAGGCTCGCAAAGAAGCTCCCAACAGAGACCCGAGTTCGAATCCCGATCACGGCCGCGCCCGACCCAACACCACCAGAGACGAATGCCCTGGAACCGGCCCCCCTGGGACTCGCCGAGACAGACTCAGCCTCAAAATGCCTTTTTACATGGAGCGGTGTCTCTACATCAACACGGGGAGAGGGAGGGCGGCGTCGTGTACACGACGCCGCCAGGGAGACGAAGGCGACCGGGAGTGGTGCTGACGCCCCCCCCCCTCCTCGCGTGCCGTGCCGGCCTCCATTAGGTGCTACTCACCAGCAGCACTTGACCCGACAGTCTGCCAAGGCTACACGGGTGACCTTTGTGTTTGTGTTGGTGCTCGTACCGTGAGCGAGCTCCGATTAGTATGGGGCGCCACAGTGGCTAGCAGATGTATATAAGCTGGGTTGGAAGGGGGGAAGAAAGGGGGAGCCTCACCAAAAGAATTTGCATGTCAAGAGGAATTTAGCATATTTATGGGAAATGCAGGTATGTGATTAGTACTACTTATGCCCGTGCATTATGCAGGATTAGCAGCATCAAAGGGAGGGGATAGGGGTAGCATTAATGAAGGAAAGGAGTGTTAATAGTATGTAGCTGCAGTAAAAAACCACCACGTAAACAACTAAAGTATAAACTACATAGTATCATCAGTATACTCAATATACTCTACAATAAGCTGAGTTACTAACAGTAAGTAATACATTACAATTCTATGTCGTAAAAAAAATATGCTTCCATCTAAACTTTATTCTCTTACATCATTAACTACCTCGCCAGGTATACAGGAGGTCGTGGGTTCGATGCCTACACCGACGCCTGCTGCTGTATATTTGGAGTTTGCGTCTCTCTCTCATCGTCATCACGGTGGCTATGAGATGTTAACTACCTCGCCAGGTATACAGGAGGTCGTGGGTTCCATACAGACCCTGCCCGCTTGCTGCTGCTGTATATTAGGAGTTTGCGGTGTCTCTCCCTCTCCGCCGTGGTGGATTTTTCTCCGGGTTCTCCGGTTTTTCCCCCTTCCACATTTCGAATCGCACTCCGCGCGGTTTCACGGTGTTTGGCTGCTGTGCTATGAATGTCCACACGACGCCGATGACGACGATGATGATGACGAGAAGCCACTCCGTGGAGCTATCACGCCATATCCAGGGTCGCTTCTGAGAACAAAAAGAGCCACATTGCCTTCGCTGGTAAAATAACCAAAAAATTTGATCGGTAGTTTTAACATCGCCAGCACCAACGGCCGCCCGACCGCCTTTGTCTCCCCAGTCCCGTGTCAATGTAAACGTCGGACACGTGCGTTCTGAATAAATACGTGTCGATGTTTTATTTCTGAAACAGTGCGGAGATTTTGGGGAGAGGGGAGGGGAAGTAATTACATTGGAAGGGTTGCCCAACCGCACACAATCGACAAATTTCGTTGATAGATCAACACCGACGTAAAGATATTCGCGGATATGAGTTCCCTCCCCCCCCAGCCCACCCCCACCGCCCTCCCACCGCCGCTGTGACTCAAACCCGCCCGTCGCATTCATATCGAGTGTTTGTCTTTCTGCCATTTCGCCATTTCTGCAGTTCGCTCGACGACTCCGCACGGAGGTTCCGCGCCGCGATGGCGTGAACCCACGCGGTCAGTCGTGGCGAGGTCGGCGATGGGAGAGAGCGCGAGGGGGAGCGAGGGAGCGCGTGCAAGGTCCGTCAGGCGATGGGACACGCCAGGATCCAGGAAGATTCCACAGCCTTTACAGGTTTCATAGATTCAACACGTTTACACATTCTTTCACGTTTCACATATTTCACACATTTTTCAGATTTTCCAGATTCCTATCGCTTCCAATATTTCCCAGGAATTCCATATTCTTCAGGTTTCCCAAGATTTCACCAGATTTCCCAAATTTCCCAAGGCTTCCCAAGACATCAACCACACAGAGACAGTGGGTGATAGAGCTGGGGAGATAAAAGCATGGGGGGGGGGTGGTGTGGGTGGGGACACAGGTTGCACACCCATCGTCCGATCACCCTCTCACCATCACCCCCATCGGCCCCATCATCACCGTCACAGCGTGCCCACCCACTACCACCACCACCACCACCGCCCCTTTCACCGGCACGTGCATCCGAGCGCCGTCATGTCGCCGTACAGCTTGTACGCGATGCTGCCGCCAGGCTCTTGCACGAGGACGCTGACGGCGCCGTAGTGCGAGGGCACGCACGAGGCCTTGCCCGCGCCCAGCCCGGGCCGGACCTCCTCCACGATGGTGCACACGATGGTGTGGTTGGGCGCGCCCAGGGCGTGCAGGAGGCCGCGCGGACACTCGCCGCGGCAGAAGCCCGCTTCGTAGCGGTACGGCGCGATGATCCACCGGTCCCAGCCCAGGTCGCCAAAGTTCACCGACAGGTTGTGGAGGCGGCAGCCGTGGCGGTAGGCGCCCGAGTAGCCGCGCGCAGACAGCCACTGCTGCCGCTGCCGCTGCTGCTGTTGGGGTGACGGTGCCAGGGAGGAGGAGGTGGAGGAGGTTTGACGCCGATTTGGGGTCTCGTGCGGATTGACCCCCTTGGGCAGCGAGCGCGCCACCCTGCGCCTCCTCGATCTCGAGCCGTCGGCCCCGGGGGCACTGCGCGTCGTCCCGGAGGGGCACGGGGCCCACCAGAGGCCCTTGCCGCACGCCCAGGGCCCGCTTCGGTAGCTCAGCTTCAAGGCGGCGGCGGTGGCCGTCGTCGTCGCGATCTTCCCCCTCCGCTTCGTCTCCTCGTTAAACATCGACGACTTCAGCTTCTTCTGCTTCTTCCACCACAGGGTGTCGACGCTTTGCCCAACCCGGCTCCCCGCGAGACGCCAGGCGGGGTGGTGGTGGTCCCCTTCCAGGGACCCCGGGATATCCCCGAGGAACCCCGGCGAGGGGAGCTCCAACTCCTCAGACATTTCCTCTCCTGCCGGAGGCGGCGGCGAATGCGCCGCTGCCGCCGCCGCCGCCGCCCTCAGGAGGTCGTTCGAGTAGAGGAGGAGAAACGGCGGCACGGGAGCGCGACGTGGGACGGGCACGCAGCTCCATGCCACGCAGAGCGCCGGCAGCGGGGAGGAGGAGGAGGTGGTGGTGGTGGTGGGAGACGAAGAGCCAGGGTGGTTCAAGAGGCGCGACACGGGCCCCGTAACGTCCACCTCGAACCACTCGCCCAGCGACACCCTCGCGGGAGCCTCCAGCTCGTGGTCTGAGACGAGGTCTCCGTTGGAGAGCGGAGTGGGCTCAGCGTTGAGTTTCGGTGGAAAGTCTGGGTAGGAGTCCGGAGTCGGATTTGCGGTGAGGTTCTGTGCAAGATCTGGGTTGCAGTCCAGGTCAGGTTTGGGTTTCGGTTGAGGGTTCCGGCTGGGGTCTGCGCTGGGCCTTGACATCATCTCTAGGTTTGGGTTTAAGTTCGGGTCCAGGTTGCGGTCACCACCGCTGGCCTCTGGGTCTTCCGCGGGCTCCGAAACACCGTGGTCCGCTCCGACGGAATTCCTCGGCAAAATCTGAAAGCACGGAAGGGCGAACCGCCAGGGGTGGTCTCGTCAGTGGCCTGGTTCACCTCCACCAATCACGGCTGGTGAACAATTACAGATGTTTACACTGGTAGGAACCAACTGGTTACACCAGCCCACAGGGGATTATTGTGTCCGTCCGTCCGTCGTGCATCCAAAAATGGGAGGGGTCGGGCTGGGTGAAGAGGAGAGGGTGGGGAGGGGCTGGGTGGGGAGGGGAGGGGCTGGTCACCCCGTGGTGCCCTTATAAAACTCAACGTTTAACCTACTCACGACGGCTTGTGCCCGCCCTCACAGTCGGGCATATTTGCGGAATGCACCACGCCGCCGTTGACCCTGGCCAATGACAGAGCAACCCAACGTGTTCCTACCAGCTCCCTCCGCAGGAATGTGTTTGGTAAGGGTAACGCGTGTGGTGGTAATGGGGGGGGGGGTAACGTGGTAACGTGGCGGTTACCCGCAGGGAGCACGCGGAGCGGCCGTGGGCGTCCCCAGGGTACACGAGGGCAGCGCGCAGGACCAGCTCCCCACGCGGCACCGCACGCAGGTCAAAGGTCACCACCTCGGCTATGCACCCGGGTCAAAGGATCAACGGGGCAAGGGGTCAACGGGGCAAGGGGTCAAGGGGTGGAACTATCGCACAGGGTTGTACAGCGGGGCGGGTGAGTCGTGCGAGGCCGCCTTTGTAACTCGAGTGGCGATGTCTATACATCGCACAGAGTACTCATTTGAGGCTGGCTTGACCTAGGGGAGGCCCCAGTCCGGTTCAGATTATCGTTACTGGTGTTGGCCATGAGTCGGAATCGAACTCGGGTCCCTGTGTTCAGAGTACAGCGTGATAACACCCACACACACATTCACACCCTCACACACACACATTCACACCCTCACACACTCACACCCTCACCCACACACATTCACACCCTCACACACACATTCACACCCTCACACACACATTCACACCCTCACACACTTTCACACCCTCACACACATTCACACCCTCACCCACACATTCACACCCACCCACCCCACCCCTACTCACCCCACCCCTACCCACCCCTCACCACCCCTCCTCATCTCTCACCTGTGGCCGCGGGGTCCCCCGGGGCTCGGCCGAGCCGGGCGGGCGTCACGAGTCTCGCCGTGTTGCCGGGGAGGGCGCTGGGACCGCCCCGCGGCCTCCCGTCCTCGTGCGCCTCCCGCCGGAACAGCGCCCGCATGTAGCGCACGTGGTGGCGGTGGTGGTTGTTGTTGTTGTGGTGGTGGTGGTGGGAGTCGTCGGGGACTCGCGACCCACGCGTCCCGGTGGAAACTCCACCACCACCTCCACCGGCAACGGCGCTGTGGTCCCAAATGTGGCGGAGAAACGGCGGCGGAAATCGGTGGCGAGAGACGAAGGCGGCTGCGGCGGATTCGTGCGGATCGTCGCAGGCGGCGAGACCGAGAGAGCAGGCGGCACAGAGGGCGACTGGGAATAACAACAATCCCCTGACACACCATCATCATCATCACCACCACCACCACCTTCATCTTCGTCGAATTCTTCTTCTCCTTCTTCCCGCTGTGCGCCCTCTCGCCTCCTGAACGAGACCCGCCAGGGCTGGGGCGGACCAGGGCGTAGCTATTTAAACCTCATCACGTGGATCGCTAATTGGCTTGGGGGGTGGGGGTGTGGGTGATGAGGTGGGGGCTGGGGATGAGGTGTGGGGGGGGGGGGTGACCGGGCGTGGCTAACAGGTGGAGGGCGGGTGGGAGGGATGAGGTGGGGGGTGGAAGGGGGGGTCGTGGATGATGGCTCTGATAGTGATAGGGATGACGCCGATGAGTAAATATGCGCTGTGTTATAATTTAAGGTGATTTTGAGCTGTAATGAATCTGTGGTATAATTGTAATTTTTTTTGGCAGCATTCCAAAACAAGGGGACAGTGTAGCATTTCGAGTCATTTCAGCCAACTTGGGCCAAAGTGTGCTTATATTTGTATCTTTCTGTGATTACACGGTACCTACTGAAAATTTTGATGTACAAAACATCACAGTTTTGCTAAATTTAAAATGTTGTTTGATTTTGCTTAGTGCCAATCCGTGAAGTTGAAGCATATTTTCTACAAATGTGCCATATTTCATGGTCTACATTCACACTTGAGTATAAAATGCACCAAACCCTGTCTCAAGTGTTGAGGTACATGTTAAAGTGTCAGATTGAGAGATATTTTGTGTTGCTAAAATGTATATAAATAACGTTACAAACAAAACCAGCAGCATAAGATTTTCGTTTTTTCTAATTCACAATTAAGTACATTTATGGATTTTGAAAAAAAACTGCAGGGTATTTTGCGGAGATCTTTTAACATAAAGTCGAAAATGGTTTTGTCTTTGAAAAAAATCATTTAAAAAGTAGTTCCCAGATGTGGGAACCAAAATCATTTTCTAGCCACTTTGTCCTAGATCACCTGACGGCCTACTACCACGGCGAACGCGCTTCCTCGGGCGCGTTCCCTCGTTCGGCTTCCACCCCGATCGTCCGTCCAGACCACAGTGCCCTGCACGTGGCCACTTCAACAGTCACGACGATGTCTCCGACCTGCACGTGTCCACGAACTCGCGCTTTCACATCGACAGCTGCAGCCGCACACTCACGCACACACGCGCATACACACGCACAGACACGCCCACTCACGCACACACGTACACACACGCACACTCACGCACGCACACACACACATACACACACGCACACTCACGCACGCACACACACTCACACACGCCCACACACATACGCACACTGGCACACACTCACGCACACACACTCACACACGCCCACACACACTCACGCACACGCACACACGTACACACACACACGCACATACACGCACGCACACTCACGCACACGCACACACATGCACACACATGCACACACAAGCCCACACACACACACGCACACTCACACACACGCACCCGCACACGCACACACGCACTCAGGTGTGAGCACACCTGTAGTGTCACGTGACCTGTAATGCCCGGTTACTTGTCACATTCCTTCTTGAGTACTTTTGCACGCGGAGAAAGCCAATGCGTTCAACTGGACACACGCGTGGAGATGGGTCACGTGTAGAGAGTGGTGAGTGAACCCTGTTGCTTGAGCGACTCGTAAAGCCGCTTCCGCAACTTCCCTAATTAAATAATTAAATCCACGAGGCGCTACTCACGGAGGGGGGAGGGGGGGAAATGCCACGAATACGATCTGACATTTTTGTTGCTGCAGGAAATTAAATCGGCTATTTTACGCGTCCAAATGCAAAGACTCGTTTGAGGAAGAGAACGTAGAGTGCCACGCTGCACGAGTCGGCGTTCTCTCGCATGCGATGAAGCCTCTTGCATTCGTTATGGAAATGTCAGGAGTGACCTTTCGCCAGTGTGGCTAAGTAAACACACGACGGCAGGACTGGACTCGATTAACGATTGCTTTCAAGGGCAGATTGAAAATGAGAGCACTTTTATAAAGCAAACGCATTCCCAGCCCCCTGAACAAAAGAAACTGGTACGATCCTCTCTGCAATCTAAACGTGTGCGTCTCTGACTGCTGCAATGTCTATAAACGCAAACATCTGTCTTAGTTCACAAAGCATGGCCCACTGAGCGACGTAGCGCTCTTGCAGAAGCGACCTGGCTTTCACAAATGATAGCCACATTGAAATGGCTGATGACGTGGACACTTAAAGCAGCCAAACGCTCTAAACGCGTGATGTTGATTCTAAATGTGGAGGGGGAAAACCGGAGGACCCGGAGACAAATCCACGGGGAGAATATCATGCAGATGGTGGGTGGTGAAGGGTGATGTTTGCCATGGGTATTGTGCACGATCCATCCTGGGTTTAACCGGCAGGCTGGATTGTGTGAGGAGCTCACAAATCCTTGAAAGATCTGGGCAAAGTCCCTTTGGTGAGCTCCTCCGGCAGGCAAGGCTGCGTTGGCTGGGTCATGTAGCCCGCATGCCCAGCCACCGCATGCCTAAACAGCTTTTGTTCGGCCGGATCGAGGGGGCTAAACGGGCGTGGCACGGGCTAGAGAGGAGATGGAGTGATGCGGTACAGGAGGACGTGGAGCTGAGTGGACTTGCCGATGACCGGTACCAGCGGTGTCAAGATCGGCCTCTGTGGAGGAGGCTCGTGAAGGACGCTACTGGGCAGTTGGAGGCAGTCGCCCTCCAACAACAACAGAGGGCGGAGGAGCGACGCTCACAACAACGAGCGGAGCGCCGGGTGGCTAAAGCACAGCAAGTTGGCACAGTATGGGGCACAGGTGGTGCATCAGCCAGTCATCTCAGTCAGTCGACCCGTGGCACCTGCTGGGTCTGCCCCGTGATCTCCTTCCAGCGGGCGTTCGACACTTCACGTGGCCTCAAGGTGCACATGGCCTGGCACAAGCGCCGTGGTGACGTGTGTGCGTGCGGGCGCTCCGGGAATGATGGATAACGGGCGCGGGCTACACTTCATCCCGCGTCCCCTCCGCCTCCCCCCACCCACCCATCCACCACCCCAGAATCCCACCAGCCACCTCGCCACATTCCACAGTTCCGAGTTGCACGTCACCCCACACACACTCGCTCATAGGGACACAGAGGCAAAGTTCCCCCGTGTAGCCTTCGACAGGCTGTAGGGGCAAGTTGCTGTTAAGCCTGCAAGCTGCTGACCGATGTTGCCACACCGCACCAGGTTCTCGTTTGAGGCTGGCTCGAAACGCGTGCGTCTCTATAAACTACACACAGAGGTAAATACGCACGCAAACCTGCGTTCTGATATGCACATAAATGCGCGTACGTGTACGTATGCGTATTTATAGACGCACACGTACGTGGCACATACACAAGTACATCCACGCATACATTTGTGTCCGCGCATACGTACACACGCACATACACAAGTACATCCACGCATACATTTGTGTCCGCGCATACGTACACACGTACGTGCGAACGTACGAGCGCACATGCGTAAACGCAGGTACACGGGCATACAAAGCGCCCCGTAAAGGCTTCACGGGCTGTAGGGGCAAGTGCTGTTAGCGAGTAGCACCTGTGAAGGCTACCGGCACTGTGGCACACGAGGGGGGCGAGTGGCCAACACCACGCCCAGCCACCTGTCTCCTCAGTGGCGATGTTTACACATCGCAGCAAGTACTCATTTGAGTCTGAGTCGACCTAGGGGAGGCCCAGGACCGTTTCAGATAATGGTCACCGGTGTTTGTCCGTGAGAGGGAATCGAACCCGGGTCGCCGGGTTCGTAGCACAACGCGCTAACCGCTGCACCACCGCTCCCCGTCACGACACACAGACGGGTACACAAACAGCCTCGCACACGGCCGCACGTCGCGCTCCTGAGCGCCACCATCCCAGAGACGCGCACGCGTTCAACATTCCGGCCGCCCTGACGTGGGCGTCCCCTAGGTCCACTCGGCCTAAAATGATTACTCTCGCACGGTGAGTGCGTGCGTGCGTGCGTCACACAATCGTGCGACTACACACGTGCCATGACACTGACTCGCATCCCTCCGTGGAGTGCGATGCTCCGGCCTTAATAGGAGCTCGCAGACACCCACTGCCCACCCATCCCCCCGCCCCCTCCCCCCGCCACTGTCATCCTTGAAAATGATGACACCACCCCCTCCCCCTCCCTTCAAACGAAAAAAAATCGACAACACTGCCATGAAGATGAAAACAATATACGAGACGACGACGTTTCGTGCAATGACCCCTGTTAGTGATTCCGATTATCGATGAGAGTGTGTTTAAAAAATCGATGATTTTAACATCGTTGCATATACAGAGACCAGTCATGGCTGCTGGATAATCCTGATTCATACAACAGGAATGTCGAATCGAAAAGCATCGATTATAATGTGCACGTTTGTACTTCAATTATCACTAGCTTGATAATCGATAATAATCGATTATCGGTTAGTCCTTTCGTTTAACTTCTAATGGAATATGGAATCCCCCCCCCCCTTCACTCTTCGCCTGAATAACCAGGCAGGAGATATTTTCCGGAGCCCTGGCCCCCAAAACTCCGGCTCGCAATGAAACTCGGGTTGAAATCCTTAATTGTACGAGACAACGCGTCGTCTCGTTTATTAAAAAAAGATACCTCCACATTCCGTAAACACGGCACAATTTCTTTAATTGCTTTAGGAATCAAAGCCTGCCGTTAACATAATCAACAGACAGCGTGTAGACGACACGGTCACGTAAATAGAGACAAAGATCCCCCGTGTAGCCTTAACAGACTGTTGGGGCAAGTGCTGTTAGCGAGCAGCGCCTATGAAGGCCGGCACTGTGGCACACGAGGGGGTGGGTGGCCAGCACCACGCCCGACCGCCTTTGTCTCCCTAGTGACGATGTTTGCACATCGCACCAGGTACTAATTTGAGGTTGAGTCTACCTAGGGGATGCCCAGGACAGTTTCAGATAATAGTCACTTGGTATTGGCCGTGAGCAGGAATCGAACTCTGGTCGCCGGGTTCGTAGCGCAGCGTAGCGCTAACAGCTACACTACTGCTCCCCATGAGGTACCAACACACACACAGCACACACACACAGCACACACACCCACAGCACACACCACAGCACACAGCACACACAGCACACACACACAGCACACACAGCACACACACACAGCAGTAGCACACACAGCAGTAGCACACACACACAGCACACACAGCACACACACACAGCACACACACACACACACAGCACACACACACACAGCACACAGCACACCACACAGCAGCACACCACACAGCAGCACACCACACACAGCACACCACACAACAGCACACCACACAGCAGCACACACACAGACCACAGCACACACAGCACACACACACAGCACAAGCCACACACAGCACATACACAACACACACAGCACAACACCACACAGCACACAGCACACACACAGCACATACACAACACACACAGCACACACACCACACAGCACACACACAGCACATACACAACACACACAGCACACAACAGCACACAGCACACACACAGCACATACACAACACACACAGCACACACACACAGCACACAGCACACACACAGCAACACACAGCACACAGCACACACACACACAGCACACAGCACACACACAGCACATACACAACACACACAGCACACAGCACACACAGCACATACACACACAACAGCACACACCACACACACACACACAGCACACACACACACAGCACACACAGCACACAGCACACACACACACCAGCACACACACACACACAGCACACACACAACACAACCACACAGCACACCACACACAGCACACAGCACACACACAGCACTACACAACACACACAGCACACACACACACACAGCACACACACAGCACCACAGCACACAGCACACCACACAGCCCACACAACACACACAGCACACACAGCACACACACACACACAGCACACACAGCACACACAGCACATACACACACAGCACACAGCACAGCACACACACAGCACACACACAGCACACACACACAGCACACCACACAGCACACACAGCACACACACAGCACACACAGCACACACACAGCACACAGCACACACACACAGCACACACACAGCACATACACACCACACAGCACACACACAGCACACACAGCATACACACACACAGCACACAGCACACACACAGCACACACACAGCAGACACAGCACACAGCACACACACAACACACACACAGCACACACACAGCACACAGCACACACAGCACCCACACACACAGCACACACACAGCACACACACAGCACATACACAACACACACACACAGCACACACAAGTCGATATATCTATTCTGTTCACGTTTACAGCAATTTCGAGCACTCTGCTTATTTTCAAATCGCAAGTGCTTGATTTTGTTGTGAACGAGAGTCAGACTCATCTACTCGTTCTTCTGAAGTCCAGTGTAGCAGGCCGCAAACACAGCGTATTGATGAAGTAGCCTCGAGTTCTAGATTTGAAGCTTTCGTGACTGCAAGTATTCATATTCTTAGGTTTTTCCAGTAAAGTCACGTAGGTAAAAAATTAATAAAAGTAAAAATAAAATAAAAAATAAAAATCTCGACGTTTCGGAGGCAACACAAGCTTCCGTCTTCAGGTGGAACCGTCACAGCCTGACTGCTGCATCAAGTGAGAGGTGTGACGGTTCCACCTGAAGACGGAAGCTTGTGTTGCCTCCGAAACGTGATTTTTATTACATTTTTATTTTACTTTTATTAATTTTAATTTTTCACCTACGTGACTTTACCGAAAAAACCTAAGAATATGAATCCTTGCAGTCACGAAAGCTTCAAATCTAGAACTAGTTGTCATTTGTTCCAAAGTACGTGCACGTACAGAGCACGCTACGTGTGACGGATTTCCATCGCGGAAATTGTCGTCCATAGCAGCCTCGTTAGTGCTCATTTGTGCGGCGTCTGGACGTGACCTCGAGGGCTGCCTCGAGGTCACAGCGTCTTGGAGCGCCGCCTGGCGGCATCGTGACGACTTCCCGGCCCACGAGGGGAACGTTGGAAGTCTTGAAGCGACCGACTCCGATATCGCGTCACTCAGGGGTGTCCAAACTTTTTTGCAAAGAGGGCCAAGTTTGATCAAATGAAGATGCCCGGGGGCCAATAGTCCCTTCCGACATTATTTTTTTTCACCACAAAAGTTACGTGAAAACACACACACTGTTATAAAAAAAATGTCATTGCCACAATTAACTTTATTTTTCAAATGACAATGTAACCAAATATAAGCCACTCAGGCAGACGTGAACAACTCTAAAAAACGCAATTCTGCCTTTCATTCAGTCAGATAACATTGAACAAACTGTATAGAATACCTTACATTTCCATGAGTTAAATATCTTTACCTCATGAACATTTTTAACAGGAGTTATAAGTAATGCAAAGTGGTCTGTTATCATTAAACTTTAAAACAAGTGAATTTTGCCCTTGTTTTTTACAAGATCTTTCAGAAAGCAATAGTTTGTGTCACATCTACAGCTACATAACATCAACAGTTATAACCAAATCTTATTCAAGAGTTTAATAAAACAAGTGCCATAAGTCCATCATGTTTGCAATAACCACAATACAAGCAGTCAAAATGCAAACAAAAAGAAACAACTCTGATGATGATAATGATATGCACTGTCCTTGAAGTTGATTGGTCCACATCCGAGACAGTACCAGTTGAAAGGGTAAAAACCTAGCACTATATTTTGCCACTGGTAAAGGAGATGTCTCATAGTGTAAATGCTTACCCCGAGCTCTCAATACTCTGATAGTGCGCTGTCTTTGAGTTGTACGCCTTTTGGTGTCATCTGGTCCAACACCAATGGTGACCGGGCTCTAAGGAAAGCTGTCTCGGGTGTGGACCAATCAACTTCAAGGACAGTGCATATCATTATCATCATCAGAGTTGTTTCTTGTTTGCATTTTGACTGCTTGTGTTGTGGTTATTGCAAACATGATGCCTTGTATAAAGGTGTCAGTTGTTGTACCAGTTGAAAAGGGTAAAAACCTATCACTATTTTGCCACCGGTAAAGGAGATGTCTCGTAGTGTAAACGTCAAACCACATTTGGTGAACGAGGCGTGTAACGATGGAACTTCTCCAAAGAGACACGCGACCGAGCCAAGTGTGATTGGGCAACTGCGCCGTGCGGCGCCTTGCGCACGAGCGCGTGAGGTGCACTGCCCCAGCAACGTAGCGGCGCAGAACCCGCCGCCGCTCACCGTCCGTCAGCGTCGTACCATTGCCGGCACGGGGCTTGCAACTACCCGCCCCCCTCTGTTCGCACCCGGGTGCTTCGACCCCTCCGGCGCACCGGCGCAGTTGCACCGCCTGTGCACTCGACGGTAGCTGCGCTGCCGCGAGCGGTGAGCGGTAGACCAGGCAGTGCCGTTCGAGTTCACCCTTCACTTCGCTGCCGGCCGCTGGCGGCACGAACCTCGTGGCCTACGCAGAGATGATTGCACGAGTTGGGCAACTTGCGTGAAGGGTAACTGCGTTGCAGGGCAGCAAGTAGGTGGCCGAGCTAGCGCGTGCTCAACGGGCGCGATGTCTCCTGCTGAACGTGTTTGTCGTATTGAAATGGCTGCACGCCGTACGGAGCTGGAAATCAAAATTTCCCTGTACAAGAATAGGGGTAAGCCGAATGGGTTGACATGTATGAATGTGTGGCATTTTAATACAATACTCGTTTTATTAAAGCTGTGTCTGTGTTTGTTCAGGGTGTGCCAGGGTCTCAGGGTCCTATGGGACCTCCTGGTGTGCCTGGACCTCACGTGAAAAGTTAAAGAAAGTGTGCGGTAAATAGTTGATGTCAAAGGTTTCTGGAAATTGTGGACTCCCCCCTCAAAAATATCTTTACCCCAACGTAGTTATATATAGCTACACGCCCTACATACAACAGAAGAAGTAGTATCTATTGACTCTGTAGTTGTATCGACGGACTGTGCAGTAGTATCTACTGAGCCAGTAGTAGCTACTGACTGTGTAGTAGGATTTACTGCATTTCGTATTTTCATTAGAGAATGCACTGAATGTGTAAGTTGTGAATAAATGAGGCTGCAGCGACTACAGCCTGACACGTTCTTAGTTTAATGTCGCATTTAGTCGTCTAGAAAAAAGTATCAGCTTAGATGCAATATCACCCTAAGAAAGTTACGTACCCGTTATTTTGGTATGATTTATCCAAGAGATTAACTGCCTCATGTGGCACTCCGCTTGTTTCTACTTTATATATACTACATTAATGTATACTTACATACATTTAATCACGATTATTTCCTGTTCCATCAGCTAAAATTACCATCATATATACGGTGAGGGAAAAAAGTATTTATCCCCTGCTGATTTTGTACGTTTGCCCACTGACAAAGAAATGATCAGTCAATAATTGTAATGGTAGGTTTATTTGAACAGTGAGAGACAGAATAACAACAACAAAATCCAGAAAAACGCGTCAAAAATGTAATAAATTGATTTGCATTTTAATGAGGGAAATAAGTATTTGACCCCCTCTGCAAAACATGAGTTAGTACTTGGTGGCAAAACCCTTGTTGGCAATCACAGAGGTCAGACGTTTCTTGTAGTTGGCCACCAGGTTTGCACACATCTCAGGAGGGATTTTGTCCCACTCCTCTTTGCAGATCTTCTCCAAGTCATTAAGGTTTCGAGGCTGACGTTTGGCAACTCGAACCTTCAGCTCCCTCCACAGATTTTCTATGGGATTAAGGTCTGGAGACTGGCTAGGCTATTTCAGGACCTTAATGTGCTTCTTCTTGAGCCACTCCTTTGTTGCATTAGCCGTGTGTTTTGGGTCATTGTCATGCTGGAATACCCATCCACGACCCATTTTCAATGCCCTGGCTGAGGGAAGGAGGTTCTCACCCAAGATTTGACGGTACATGGCCCCGTCCATCGTCCCTTTGATGCGGTGAAGTTGTCCTGTCCCCTTAGCAGAAAAACACCCCCAAAGCATAATGTTTCCACCTCCATGTTTGACGGTGGGGATGGTGTTCTTGGGGTCATACAAGTTAAGGGGGAGGAGGGGGGGAGCTTTTCAGCCAATGAATGAAACGTATTGGGAGGGGGGGTGCTAAAAGAGGTGTACGTAGACGTCGACGTGGACGTGTTTGTGCGCAAGCCCCTGTTGGTGCACATGACAGAAGAGAACGAAAATGCCCATGTTGTTTTACCCAGTGTTGGCTGACAATCAAATACGAAAAAGGAGAGTACTGTTAAACGCTGGGGATGTCAACACTCGGTAAAGTAAAATAGTGCCTGTCAGATAAGATGGTCCAAAAATGTGTAGTTAAATCTTTTTTTGCATGGTTAATAACATCTTTCCAATGATTACTAAGTTTGTACCCATCATCACGGTTGAAATTATGTCTGTGTTTGTATATCTGAATGGCTTCGTGTACAAACCTTTGATGGTATCCAGAGGGTTTGCAGAGCACCTTAGTCTCGGAAAAAGCAATATCATGAGAGCCCATCTGTGAAGGATGTCATCCCTGACTTGCAATAGCCTGGAGTCTATAAACTGAGTTGCAGCTGTGGTGATTGTTACATTGGGGAAACGAAACGTCATGTCTCTGATCGTGTCCGCGAGCACAAGCAAGATTTGAAACACGGCAAAATTGAGTCTTCCGCCTTTGCCGATCATTGCTACAACGCGGTGGGCTCTCATGATATTGTTTTTTCCGATACTAAGGTGCTCTGCAAACCCTCTGGCTACCATCAAAGGTTTGTATACGAGGCCATCCAAATTTACAAACACAGACATAATTTCAACCGTGATGAGGGGTACACACTTAGTAATCATTGGAAAGATGTTATTAACCATGCAAAAAATATTTAACCACACATTTTTGGACCATCTGCCGCCCTTCCATGCGCACCTTTCCCCTGTAAAACACGAGATCATCGAGTCCACGCATTTCCCCCGTGTTCGACGAGGGAAATGCTCGCCGGGGGGGGGGGGGGGGGGGACGCTGGGATTCACTGGGAGATGCTGCACTCGGTGCCGGCGACATACAGAACTTGTGGGTCCTCGTGGTCAGCAAATCTGAGTGGGAGAAGCAGCATGTGGTTGGAGGGGCAGAGGTGGTGGTGGGGGGGAGGGGCAGGGCATGGTGAGCAATGTGGACGAGTCACCCGACTCCTCCTCATCTCTCCCATCATGCTGAGATCTCGGTGGCTACTTTGTCCCAGGCTCGGGAGCCGATTGCAGATCTCACTCTTGCAGGGATCCGCCTGGCGCCCCCCCCCCCACCCCGTCGGCAATCACGCAGGGTGGCGGTGGGTGGGGTGGTGAGTGGGGTGGGGTGAGGGAGGGAGTTGAGGGCAACTGCGAGGTGCGGAACGACAGCCGCGCCATCAGGCAGCGACATCCGCTGACACTTTTGTCCGGCCATGATTGTTGTTTGCCAGGGGCGAGGCCCGTGGGGGCCATGGCCGACAGTCGACGGGGCGATGCGATCGAGCCGGCGGAGGAGTCGGGGCCCCAGCTTCCCAGCGAGCCGCCGCCGCCGTCACTTGCACGTGTACTCCCTCCGCCCCCTCGCTGCACGTGCTGCAGCGCACGTAGCAGCACCAGCGGAACTCGCACTTGCAATGCCACGAGCGCGTGTACTGGCGCGTGTCGTAGCCGCGGCCGCAGCACAGCAGCTCGCAGCCGTCGGCGTGCGGCGACGTGCGGTTGCACGGGCGGCCGCGCGTGCCCACGCTGCCCGTCAGCCGGTCCTCCTCGCAGTAGCTAGGCGAGCTCTCGGTGAACACGAGCTCCGTGTGGAGCGGCTTGCGGTGGCCGCGCGAGCGCCTCGCCTGGAGGAAGGCGGGGTAGCGGTGGCGGTAGCGGCCGGCGTGCACCGGCTCCACGTGGACCGCCTCGTCGTACTTGCGCTTGAGCGCGGAGCCCACCTCGCGGAACTGGGGCAGCGTGGCCCAGCACGTCCTGGTGGTGCACGAGCCCAACACTCCGTGGCACTTGCACACCGGCTTCATCTTCTCCTCCAGCACCTGGCGGCGCGTGGGGGGGGAGAGAGAGACGAGAGGGCAGGAGAGCATCGGGGAGGTAGGTGGGGACAAGTGGGGGGGGGGGGGGGAGACAGAAAGACAGAGAGAGACAGAGAGAGACACAGAGAGACACAGAGAGACAGAGACAGACTTTGACTTTAATAATTTTATTACACCAGCGGCAATTGTGCTGGAGTTTTCCAATATATGAGCCTTTATGGCAACACACAAACATGTAATAAAAGACTCCGTCAGCCACTGCTGGTCTCCGCTTGTCTTCTATTTAGGTTCTTCTCCGCACCCCGCTGGTCTCCTCCACGGACCAGCGTCGTCTCCTCTCGCGTGCCACGCACGCTCCTCCGTTAGCTCCTCTACTCCCGCACTCCGCACCCCGCTGGCCGACGGCGTGCTGAGGACCTTCGGCCACGTGGCCGATGGCGCGGATCTCTCACCACCCAGCGTGGTTCAGACTCTCAACTTCCCCGACTGCCCCGATCTCTTCCGGGCTCCCACTAATATACATTCCCCATGTGATCCTGACTCCTCTCCTTCCGGATCGTCAGATCCGGCCTTCCCATACTGCCCCGCTGGCTCCGCCCCCATTCACCTCGCCTCACATGTGGAGCCGAGGTGAAAACGGTGCCCCTCCCACACGCCCCGCAGACCAGGCTCCGCCCCCCAATACCCGGGCGCGTGATTGGACCGAGCCCAGCAACAACCCCATTTACACTATGAGACACCTCCTTTACCAGTGGCAAAATATAGTGATAGGTTTTACCACTTTCAACTGGTACAAAACTGACAATCATGTTTGCAAGAACCACAAGAACCACAACACAAGCAGTCAAAATGCAAACAAAAAGAAACAACCTCTGTATGATTGATAATGATATGCACTGTCCTTGAAGTTAATGGGCCTGCCACCTCGAGACAGCTTTCCTTAGCTAAAAATAAGCATTGTGCCGGAAAAATGACGAGGAGAAGAGGTAGGATAATGGGGGGTGGGAAGGGGGGGGGGGAGAGAGTGGGGAGGGGTGGGATTTTGTTTTCAGCGCCTGCGTTGGATTGGATCTGGAGGAGTGCTTGGTGTGGGGAAATCGCTGGCACCTTGCGCCCCGGCGGCGTGTTGTGCAGGTTCATGAGCGTGCGCGCGCCTCCGCTGGACCTCGCGCGCGGTCCACGAAGAGGCCGCGAGAACTCGAGGCTGTGGCTGAGGTCGGCCGAGCAGCCGCCCTGTGCATCGTAGAAGCCGCCCTGCTTGGCGCCGTCGCCAGCCGCACCAGCTCCGGTCGCCCCGGGCCGCCCGCCGCCGTGATGGCGTACGCCACGGCCGCCGCCATCACGTGCCGTGCGCGAAGGCGCTTCTCGGCTACCTGCTCGTGTCGGGGAGCCCACGCACAGGGGGGGGGGGGGCTGGTGTGAGTAGCCAGGGTGGTTGGAGCAGGGACGCGTGGGAGGTGGGGGGGAGACGCGCGGGTCGCGGTGATGGGGGTGGGGAAACAATTGATCGGCTGGATAAGGCAACTGCTGTATCATAAGGTCACGGGCAGCCTGCTGATACATGGAGTCCTCTTGAGGAGATACCAACTGGGTCAGGTGTGCGACAGGGGTGTCTCCCTATGTCACCGGTGTCATTCATGTTGTGAATGGAGCCCTTTGCCCAGGCGGTCAGGGGAAATCAGCGGATTAAAGTGGTGTAGGGAGCCAGCAAAAATAGCCATGTGTATGGACGATGTCGTCATTTCCTGTGGGGATGTCTCCTCGGTATGGGAGGCCCTAGGACTCGCGGATAGATTATTTTGGGCCTCGGGATCTAACGTAAATGTGAGGAAGAGTGAGATGCTGATCTTCAGTGACCCCAGGCTATTCGAGGGCCGTCCACCGGTATAAACGGTGCTGGGAAGGGGATCAAGATCCTAGGGGTCAGCTTCTGTTGGCAGGACTCGGCGACGAAGCATTGGATGGGAATGGGAGAGGGGCGGTGAGGGGCGGGCCCGGCCGGGCGGTGGGACAGGCGCCTTCCAATGGAAGGTAGAATGTTGGTCCCGAGGGTGGAAATCCTCCCGGCACTTATCTACCGGGCCTACGTGATCTCGCCGGGCGCGCAAATGGCGAAAAGACTGCAGCGAATGTTCTTCAGGTTCTCTGGGGGGGGGGGGGGGGGGGGGGGGGGGGGGGGGGGGGGGGGGGGGGGCGACGGGCCGAGTGGAACGGAAACGATGTGTAATAATAAAAGCGTCGAGAACGGTGGGAGGGGCGCCCCAAATCACGTGCACCCTCGCCACGATCCTGGTCTGCGACACGCTGCGCCTGTATTTCTCCAATGGACTCCAGGTGGAAGCCTCGTTACATACGGCACAGGCAGGCGTGGCTCCTGCGGTGGCTTGGCACCCCCGTGGCTTGGCCTCAGGGGTGGTCGTGCACCGCGGCAAGCGAACACGTCGTGAAGCGTGAGCCGGCCCAGACACGCGCGTCGTGGATTCCCAGGGACGTCCTGGCGGAGACGTCTAAGCAGGAGGTGGTACAGAGGTGCCAGGTGCACGGGGTGCCGTGCACCGACTACTTTAGAAAAACGTAACATCGCCAGCCCTGACGAAAAGGCAATGGGATTTATCCTGGCTGGCGGCCTGGGACAGGCCGGAATAAAGACGGTTCATGTGTTCCCGAAGATTGGCCCGCACCCTCAGTGCCCATTTGCTCGGGACGGTGTGGGAGTTATGTCAGCCTCTGCTGCCTCATTTTTGTCCGGTAAAGGCCACATTGCCCAATACAATTTGGGGGATGTTCAGACAGAGGGCGGGGGAGGTCTGGGCTCAGGCGTGGGCCGTCGGTAAGCGCCGTGAAGGAGGCGGCCCTGTGGGCGGCGCGCGGGAGAGTGATTAAGGGCACCTGCATGTCGGCCGTTGGAAAGGGTGGTGTAGGTGGAGACAGAGATGGTGGGCAGTGACGCTGCAAATGAGAAATGGCGGTGGCCTCCACCCCCGTGTGGCACAGAGTTTGAGGACGGCCTCCGCTGCGAGGGTAGGCGGATTCATGTTTCTTCCCTGGCGACCGGTAAACTTGTTCGCTCAAAGGTGTGTGCAGGATGTGTCTCTCGTGTTTCATACTCGGTGCACCTGCTGTCAGGGAGAGTGGTGCAGGCACTGGTTGTTACAACAGGATCACCGGCTCGGGTTGTGGTCATGATTTCTCCTGTTCTTTTTCCTGTTCTAGGCAGAGGACTGCCCCTGATTGAGAAATGAAAAAACTTTTAAATAAATAAGAAACGTGGCGCGTTGCGAGTTCTAGAATTCAGAGAGAGACGCACAGGGTGACCGCACACCGCGGGTCCGCCCCTCTGCCGAACTGACGCCGAGTCGGGGCGCTCACCGCCTGGGAGCTCCTGGCCGAACACCGTCTCCTCCCCCAGCGCCGAGCAATTCCAGCGGCTGAATCGGAACTGGTGCCGGCACTCGCCGATTCCCAGGCGCGCGCCCTCGCCGACCGCGACCATCGCGTCCGGGTGGCTCCGGCACAGCGCCCGCTGTGGCGTCAGTCCCGGAATCTTGCCGCAGATCGTGTCCGCGGACAGCGCCCTGCGGCCATCGGGCAGGCAGACGGACGCACGGACGGGCGCGTGGACGGAGAGCCGCCCGGCGGCACCGTGACCCGCGCGAGCGAACGCAGCAGCAGCAGCAGCGTGCAGACTTCTCCCTCGACGATCTTCACAGCGACGCGTTGCCACTCATTGACCCGACATCGCCACCGCAGCCCCCCCCCCCCCCCACAACGCCGCGCGACGAGCCCGGCTTCTCGACGAGCCCGGCTTCTCTCTCTTACCCCACTCGCGAGTCGAAGAAGGCCGCCGTGAGAGCAGCAGCAATGCGGAGGAGGGGGCGGTGCGGCGGTGCCCAGCGGTGGACGCGCGCGCCACATGGCGCCGTCTGCCGCGTGGCCGAGGTGCTGGCGCGCGCCATCTCGCGGAGTGTCACAGTGCCGCTGTGACGAGTCGAGCCAGACCACCTCGTCACACGCAGCAGCAGCTACACACACAGTGACACTCAGCTACACACAGTGACACTCAGCTACACACACACGCCTACACACAGTGACACTCAGCTACACACACACAGCTACACACAGTGACACTCAGCTACACACACACACCTACACACAGTGACACTCGGCTACACACAGTGACACTCAGCTATACACAGTGACACTCAGCTACACACACACAGCTACACACAGTGACACTCAGCTACACACAGTGACACTCAGCTACACACAGTGACACTCAGCTACACACACACACCTACACACAGTGACACTCAGCTACACACACACAGCTACACACAGTGACACTCAGCTACACACACACACCTACACACAGTGACACTCGGCTACACACAGTGACACTCAGCTATACACAGTGACACTCAGCTACACACACACAGCTACACACAGTGACACTCAGCTACACACAGTGACACTCAGCTACACACAGTGACACTCAGCTACACACACACAGCTACACACAGTGACACTCGGCTACACACAGTGACACTCAGCTATACACAGTGACACTCAGCTACACACACAGTGACACTCACCTACACACACACAGCTACACACAGTGACACTCAGCTACACACACACAGCTACACACAGTGACACTCAGCTACACACAGTGACACTCAGCTACACACACACAGTGACACTCAGCTACACACAGTGACACTCAGCTACACACAGTGACACTCAGCTACACACAGTGACACTCAGCTACACACAGTGACACTCAGCTACACACACACAGTGATATTCAGCTACACACACACAGCTACACACACACAGTGACACTCACCTACACACACAGTGACACTCAGCTACACACACAGTGACACTCAGCTACACACACAGTGACACTCAGCTACACACACAGTGACACTCAGCTACACACACAGTGACACTCAGCTACACACACAGACACTCACCACACACAGTGACACACACCTACACACACAGACACTCACCACACACACAGTGACACACACCTACACACACACTCACCACACACACAGTGACACACACCTACACACACACAGACACTCACCACACACACAGTGACACACCCTACACACGCAGACACTCACCACACACACAGTGACACACCCTACACACACAGACACTCACCACATACACAGTGACACACACCTACACACAGACACTCACCTACACACACAGTGACACACACCTACACACACACAGACACTCACCACACACACAGTGACACACCTACACACACACACACACTCACCTACACACACAGTGACACACACCTACACACACACAGACACTCACCTACACACACAGTGACACACACCTACACACCACAGACACTCACCACACACACAGTGGCACACACCTACACACACACGACACTCACCTACACACACAGTGACACACACCTACACACACACAGACACTGACCTACACACACAGACACTCACCTACACACACAGTGACACACACCTACACACACACAGACACTCACCACACACCAGTGGCACACACCTACACACACACAGACACTCACCTACACACACAGACACTCACCTACACACACAGTGACACACACCTACACACACAGACACTCACCACACACACAGTGACACACACCTACACACAGTGACACACACACACACACAGACACTCACCTACACACACAGTGACACACCTACACAGACACTCACCTACACACACAGACACTCACCTACACACACAGTGACACACACCTACACACACACAGACACTCACCTACACACACAGACACTCACCACAACACACAGTGACACACACCTACACACACAGACACACACCTACACACACACAGACACTCACCACACACACAGTGACACACACCTACACACAGTGACACACCACACACACACAGACACTCACCTACACACACAGTGACACACACCTACACACAGACACTCACCTACACACACAGACACTCACCTACACACACACAGACACTCACCACACACACGTGACACTCACCTACACACACAGACACTCACCACACACACAGACACTCACCTACACACCACAGACACTCACCTACACACACAGACACTCACCTACACACACACAGACACTCACCTACACACACACAGACACTCACCACACACACAGTGACACACACCTACACACACACAGACACTCACCACACACACAGTGACACACACCTACACACACACACAGTGACACACACCTACACACACAGACACTCACCACACACACAGTGACACACACCTACACACAGTGACACACACCTACACACACACACACTCACCTACACACACACAGTGACACACACCTACACACACACAGACACACACCTACACACACAGACACACACCTACACACACAGACACTCACCACACACCACAGACACTCACCTACACACACTGACACACACCTACACACACACAGACACTCACCACACACACAGTGACACTCACCTACACACACACAGACACTCACCTACACACACACAGACACTCACCACACACAGTGACACACACCTACACACACACAGACACTCACCTACACACACACAGACACTCACCACACACACAGTGACACCACCTACACACACACGACACTCACCACACACACAGTGACACACACCTACACACACCAGACACTCACCACACACACAGTGACACTCACCTCACACACACAGACACTCACCACACACACAGTGACACACACCTACACACACAGACACTCACCTACACACACACAGACACTCACCTACACACACAGTGACACACACCTACACACACAGACACACACCTACACACACACAGACACTCACCACACACACAGTGACACACACCTACACACAGTGACACACACCTACACACACACAGACACTCACCTACACACACAGTGACACACACCTACACACAGACACTCACCTACACACACAGACACTCACCTACACACACACAGACACTCACCACACACACAGTGACACTCACCTACACACACACAGACACTCACCACACACACAGACACTCACCTACACCACACAGACACTCACCTACACACAGACACTCACCTACACACACACAGACACTCACCTACACACACACAGACACTCACCACACACACAGTGCACACACCTACACACACACAGACACTCACCACACACACAGTGACACACACCTACACACACAGTGACACACACCTACACACACAGACACTCACCACACACACAGTGACACACACCTACACACAGTGACACACACACTACACACACAACTCACCTACACACACACAGTGACACACACCTACACACACACAGACACACACCTACACACAGACACACACCTACACACACAGACACTCACCTACACACACAGACACTCACCTACACACACAGTGACACACACCTACACACACACAGACACTCACCACACACACAGTGACACTCACCTACACACACACAGACACTCACCTACACACACACAGACACTCACCTACACACACAGACACTCACCACACACACAGTGACACACCCTACACACAGACACTCACCTACACACACACAGACACTCACCACACACACAGTGACACACACCTACACACACACAGACACTCACCACACACACAGTGACACACACCTACACACACACAGACACTCACCACACACAGTGACACTCACCTACACACACAGTGACACACACCTACACACACAGACACTCACCACACACACAGTGACACACACACAGTGACACACACCTACACACACACAGACACTCACCTACACACACACAGTGACACACACCTACACACACACAGACACACACCTACACACACACACACACCTACACACACCACCTCACCTACACACACAGACACACACCTACACACACACAACACCACCTACACACACAGACACACACCTACACACACAGACACACACCTACACACACACAGACACTCACCACACACACAGTGACACACACCTACACACACACAGACACTCACCACACACACAGTGACACTCACCTACACACAGAGTGACACACACCTACACACACAGACACTCACCACACACACAGTGACACTCACCTACACACACACAGACACTCACCACACACAGTGACACTCACCTACACACACAGTGACACTCACCTACACACACACAGACACTCACCACACACACAGTGACACTCACCTACACACACAGTGACACACACCTACACACACACACACTCACCTACACACACACAGACACTCACCTACACACACAGACACTCACCTACACACACAGTGACACACACCTACACACACACAGACACTCACCTACACACACACAGACACTCACCTACACACACACACACACCTACACACACACACACACCTACACACACACAGACACTCACCTACACACACACAGACACTCACCTACACACACAGTGACACACACCTACACACACAGACACTCACCTACACACACACAGTGACACACACCTACACACACAGACACTCACCTACACACACACAGACACTCACCTACACACACAGACACTCACCTACACACACACAGTGACACACACCTACAGTGACACTCACCTACACACACAGTGACACACACCTACACACACAGACACTCACCTACACACACAGACACTCACCTACACACACAGACACTCACCTACACACACAGACACTCACCTACACACACACAGTGACACACACCTACACACACAGACACTCACCTACACACACACAGTGACACACACCTACACACACAGACACTCACCTACACACACAGACACTCACCACACACCACAGACACTCACCTACACACACAGTGACACACACCTACACACACAGACACTCACCTACACACACAGTGACACACACCTACACACACAGACACTCACCTACACACACACAGACACTCACCTACACACACAGTGACACACACCTACACACAGTGACACACACTACACACACACAGACACTCACCTACACACACAGACACTCACCTACACACCAGTGACACACACAGACACTCACCTACACACACAGACACTCACCTACACACACACAGACACTCACCTACACTCACACAGACACTCACCTACACACACACAGACACTCACCTACACACACACAGACACTCACCTACACACACACAGACACTCACCTACACACACAGACACTCACCTACACACACAGACACTCACCTACACACACAGACACTCACCTACACACACAGACACTCACCTACACACACAGTGACACACACCTACACACACACAGACACTCACCACACACACAGTGACACACACTTACACACACAGACACTCACCTACACACACACACACTCACCTACACACACACAGACACTCACCTACACACACAGACACTCACCTACACACACAGTGACACACACCTACACACACACTCACCTACACACACACAGACACTCACCTACACACACAGACACTCACCTACACACACAGACACTCACCTACACACACAGTGACACTCAGCTACACACACACAGTGACACTCAGCTACACACACACAGTGACCCTCAGCTACACACACACAGTGACACTCACCTACACACACAGACACTCACCTACCACACACAGTGACACTCACCACACACACACAGACACTCATCACACACACAGTGACACACACCTACACGCACACAGACACTCACCTACACACACACAGACACTCACCTACACACACACAGTGACACACACCTACACACACAGACACTCACCTACACACACAGTGACACACCTACACACACACAGACACTCACCTACACACACAGTGACACACACCTACACACACACAGACACTCACCTACCACACACAGACACTCACCTACACACACAGTGACACACACCTACACACAGACACTCACCTACACACAGACACTCACCTACACACACATGACACACACCTACACACACAGTGACACACACCTACACACACACAGACACTCACCTACACATACAGACACTCACCTACACACACAGACACTCACCTACACACACAGACACTCACCACACACACAGTGACACACACCTACACACACACAGACACTCACCTACACACACAGACACTAACCACACACACAGTGACACACACCTACACACACACACACTCACCTACACACACACGGCTGCGGCCGTGGTGAAATCCTCTATGAAAAGTTTAAGGGGCCGTCCATAAATGACGTCACGCCAGGTGCGTGACGTCATTTAATGACGGCCCCTAATCGATGCACACAAACACATTTAAATAATTGATTCTCGATGGGCTTTAATTGATGAAGCAAGCAGGTGTAATCAATTCCGTCGTGTGTTCTAATTGCCCAAATCGCGCTGTGAGATGCACGTGCACGTGGCACCTTGACCAATCATTCAGGAAATGTGAGCCACATCTCACGCCCCTCCGCCCCCAGAGCCACGACACCATTCGCCACCCTCGCCGGTGGGATACACGTCGAAACCTCATCGTCGTGTTGTCGATGACAGTCACTTCACACACACATCGTATAGTCGATGACAGTCACTTCACACACACATCGTGTTGTCGATGACAGTCACTTTACACACACATCGTATAGTCGATGACAGTCACTTCACACACACATCGTGTTGTCGATGACAGTCACTTCACACACATCGTATAGTCGATGACAGTCACTTCACACACATCGTGTTGTCGATGACAGTCACTTCACACACACATCGTATAGTCGATGACAGTCACTTCACACACACATCGTGTTGTCGATGACAGTCACTTCACACACACATCGTGTTGTCGATAACAGTCACTTCACACATCGTCGTGCGGATCCACCTCGTCACGGGAGAGAACAGGACTCGCCAAATAAAAACGAAGCAATTGGCAACATTGTCACTGGTAGGAACCTCCTAGTTACACCAGCCCACAGGGGATTATTGTGTCCGTCCGTCCGTCGTGCAGGGAGGGGCTGGGTGGGGAGGGAGGGGCTGGGTGGGGAGGGGAGGGTGGGGAGGGGCTGGGTGGGGAGGGTGGGGCTGGGTGGGGGGTGAGGGGTGGGGCTGGGTGGGAGGGGCTGGGTGGGGAGGGTGGGGCTGGGTGGGGAGGGGCTGGTCACCCCGTGGTGCCCTTATAAAACTCAACGTTTCACCTACTCACGCCGGCTTGTGCCCGCCCTCACAGTCGGCATATTTGCGGAATACACCACGCCGCCGTTGACCCTGCAGGCCATTGAGCGAGCAACCCGACGTTCCTACCAGCTCCCTCCGCAGCAGCAGGAATGTGTTCAGTGGCAACTTAGGTGTGAAGCCAGGCTCAGATGTCCTTGAATGATGGGATGAACAGATCTGACGTCAGCTGCTGCACGTGTGTGTGCTGTGCTAACTTCCTGCTTCCACTCTTATAAAGAGTTCCAGAGGAAAACTAAAATAAACTATTGTTTTGATACAACCTCCGTGTTCATCAGAGTCAATATACTTTACACTGTCACACACTGCCCCGGTTTCCCCTCCACATTCAGCGTCTTGACAGACAGACATTGACACACGTAGTCTTGGTTCTTTCGGTAAAGTCACGTAGATAGGAAATAAAAAAACAGATCATGAAATTAAATTAAAAAATACCACTTGTGGCGATCGAAACGTCGTGGGTTTATTCTTTATTTGCATTTTTTTTTTTTATTAACATTATTATCTGTTATTTTTTTATCTCCGTGACTTCACCGAAAGAACCAAGAATATGAATTGCTGCAGTTACGAAAGTTTTAAGTCAAACATTGACACACGCGTTCACAAAACCCCACCCACCTTGTTGTTGTGGGCAGGTAGCTTCTGTAAACAAGAGCGGTACAGCAGCTCAAGCGGGCTTGGCCTGGTAAAAAAACGAAAAGAAAAACTGCGTTAATATCTACAATAAACCAAAGTGACAAAGTAGCGAGCCGCGTGAAGACAAAAACTTAAGGGAGGAATTAAAGCAAACGCGACCAGGCGAGGGCAGGAGGCAAGGCCCCGCGTGTCTAGGCCCCGCGTTGTAAAGTTCCAACTTGGACATCGATTCACAAGCTGCTGCTGCTCTATTGACATCCCTACGAGAGAGAGAGCGAGGCTCTAGCTTGGTAAACAACAACAACAACAACCACAACAACAACCACAACAAC
>NW_026891297.1:0-21365 GCF_015708825.2 Lethenteron reissneri | reverse complement strand
AACAACACTGCTGGCGGTGCTGCTGAAGCAGTGAGACATCGGCAGCTTTATTAATCGACTGTGTCGGGTGGAGGAGAGTTCGCGACACACATTTTACTTACACAGCGATTCGCCCCCCCCCCAAAAAAAACATGAAACGGTCAACGCTCCCTGCACGTGGGAACGCTGCGACGCACGTGTTGCTTCGCAGCGTTTTAAGGAATCTAGAAGCGGGGGGGGGCCCAGCGCCTTCAGCTGGGGTGGGGGCTTAGCCCCCTCCAGCCCCAACCAGCCCCCTCCAGCCCGTACAGCCCCCTCCAGCCTCTCCCCTCCCCGCGCCACGCTACGGGGCTGTGGGGCTAGAGAGAGGGGGGCATGGGAGTGGTGAATGGCATGGAGTGAGGGATCATCGGTGTAAGGCACTGCCACTAGAGCTCAAGGTACGACTATGTATAACAACCCTACACTGTTATTTGTACCAATTGATAGTCATATAAATAAATAAAATACTATTTTACATTCGAAAGGCGCATTTCAACCGTAGATCCCCATGCGCCCGTCTCTACGACATTCCAGCAACGTAGAGATGAACGCGACGCGCTGATAAATCATTGCCGAGAGAGTTGCGGCCGAACGGGAGCTCGAGGCACGGTGCGGTTTGGGCACCCAAAGCTACAGCCACCACCACCGCCACCACCACCGCCACCGCCGCCACCACCGCCACCGCCGCCACCACCACCGCCGCCACCACCACCACCGCCGCCACCGCCACCACCTCCGCCGCCACCACCACCACCACCACCACCGCCGCCACATCCGCCACCACCGCCACCACCGCCGCCACCGCCGCCACCGCCGCCACCCCCCCCGCCGCCACCACCGCCACCACCGCCACCACCACCGCCACCACCGCCGCCACCTCCGCCACCACCGCCGCCACCGCCCCGCCGCCACCGCCGCCACCGCCGCCACCACCACCACCACCGCCACCGCCACCACCGCCGCCACCGCCGTCACCACCACCACCACCACCCCCCACCGCCGCCACCACCACCACCACCGCCACCCCACCACCGCCGCCACCGCCGCCACCGCCACCACCACCACCACCGCCACCGCCACCACCGCCGCCACCGTCGCCACCACCACCACCACCACCCCGCCCCGCCGCCACCCCCCCCCCACCCCGCCCCGCCGCCACCACCACCACCGCCGCCACCGCCGCCACCACCGCCGCCACCGCCACCACCTCCGCCACCGCCACCGCCGCCAGCACCACCACCAACACCACCGCCACCACCACCACCAACACCACCGCCACCACCGCCGCCACCGCCACCACCAACCCCCCACCACCGCCACCACCACGGGCGCGTGGAAAACAAGTGTCCGCATTGTCAGAGGCCACTTAAGCGGCGGCGGCGTCGACGGATCGCCTCCTGGGCGGATCGCGTTTCTGGACAGCGGCTTCCGATACCGCGCTCCCCGATTACCCGTGATCACATTGTAGGCGTCACCCGAGGTTGCGTGATGCATGCGCAGGCGGAGATGACACGACTGGAAAAACGGGTCCTCCTCACGCGTGTACAACTCAAATTAGGTGAGACCGACTGAGCAATGCAGCTCGTTTCTCAAAGGCGAGGTGGCCATCACAAATGATAGCTCAACGACATGGGCTTATCGTCGCGTGGATATTTATAGCAGACAAATACACTCCAAATATACAGCAGCAGCAGGCGTTAGTGTCGGGATCGAAGCCACGACCCCCTGCATACCAGGCGAGGTAGTTAACATCTCCTAGCCACCGTGGTGATGATGAGAGAGAGACACGCAAACTCCTAATATACAGCAGGCGTCAGTGTCGGGATCGAACCCACGACCTCCTTCATACCAGGCGAGGTAGTCAACATCTCGCCACGTACGAGAATGCGGACTTCCGCAAAGACCATCATCACCATCATCACCGTCATCACCATCATCACCGTCAGCACCATCATCATCACCATCATCACCGTCATCACCGTCATCACCATCATCACCGTCAGCACCATCATCATCACCATCATCACCATCATCACCGTCATCACCATCATCACCGTCAGCACCATCATCACCATCATCACCGTCATCACCATCATCGCCGTCATCACCGTCATCACCATCATGAACCGTTGTCTAATCCACTGCTGAATGAAGCTGACTCCATCGCTTCCTCTCCCCGGCGACGAACTTCCACGGGGACGCGTCGTGTCTCGACCATGGCCCCTTCCGGCGAAGCTGTCCTCTCACTCCGAGCCCGCTCAGCCCTCCCGGTGTTTGAACGATGTTCAGTTTAAAGCCCCCGCGCGCACCTCTCGAATCCGCGTGCTCCGAGTGCCGTCTCTCGGCGCCACTTCCGAGAAGGCATCTCTCTCTCTCTCTCTCCGTGATTCTTTGCCCACTTTTACACTTTCCCTCCACCCGTGCGACCTCGTCCCGTGCTCACAGCGCCGCCGATTCATCCCCCACGAGACAGAGACTTTTTTTACTTTTTAAACTTTTATTGCCGCCAGCAGCAACCAGCAGGCAAATAACCAACACTACAAATCCACGCGCTGTGGCGCTAAATGCGCCGCGCACAACACGAAAGAAACGTCACGTGGTGGTGGTGGTGGTCATCGCGCACGCCACGGTGACGAGCGAGCGCTTCAGAAGGTGAACACGAGGGTGCCGTCCACGCTGGTACAGAGAGGGGCTTTTCCGGCTCCCCAGCGTTCGAAGAAGACGTGTAGATATTGAGGATGAGAGTTGGGCACGCTTCTTGAAGTGAGGGAGGGATTCGCGAACTTGGGACAAGAGACGACCCGAGGGAATCCAAAGTCATCCAGGGAAGATGCAGAACGGGAGATGATTGCGACAGGGATTTTATGAATAACAGTTATTGTCAACACTTCCTGACGGTGCCTTTGTCACCGCGGACTAAATTCTGTCACTAATGACACGTCAGAATCTGCATTTACACTGGAGGAATCCGATGAGATATAAAGCACTTCTTCACAGATGCGCACAACTTCATACCACCGCTGCACTGACCACAGAACTAAGAATTCAGACATTTATCCCGCACACAGACCCCCCGCGTAGCCTTAACAGACTGTTGGGGCAAGTGCTGTTAGCGAATACCTATGAAGGCCGTCACGGCACACGAGGGGGTGGGTGGCCAACACCACGCTTTTGCCTCCCTAGTGGCGATGCTCACACATCGCACCAGGTACTCATTTGAGCCTGAGTCCTCCTAGGTGAGGCCCAGGACCGGTTCAGATAATCGTCACCGGGTCGCCAGGTTCACAGCGCAGCGCGCTAACCGCTACACCACTGCTCCCCCCCCACACACGGACACACACGGCGGACACACACACACAGACGGAACGTGGACCATGTTGTGGAACGGCACGGAAGTGACATCGCAGGCGGCTGTCTGCCCAGGGTTGCCACCTCTGAGGCACAAACACGGCAGCAGGAGAGTCGCGGGAAGGAGTGCCTCTTACATCACGGGGGCGGTGGCGGGGGTAGAAAACTATGGATTAATACATTGTGACTCGAGCGATGAATTATTCCGCAACTCTCACACACACACTCACAGATAGACATCAAAATTAACTGACAAAAAACCGAGGACTTTTAATGATCTGAGAAGACTTGCAGATGTTCCTGGTCAGTCACATAAAAACAAATAAAACGCGTAAAAAAAACAAGAGGATAATCCTGAGAAAGCCAGAACAAGTGGCAACCCTACCACCTCCGGCTGATACCCTGTCAGGGTCCGTTTCAGAGACCGCGAATTCCCCACCACGCCTCGCAGCTCAAATAACCCCTCGGAGCTGAGCTCAGCAGCTGCATTAAGTGCACGGCCGATGTCCACGCGGGTTACATTCCGCACAGCCAACCGGACGCTTGGCGCACGTCACCGAAGGGAACGCTTTTACAAAAGTCCGGCCGCTTTCATCCAGGGGGGGTGGGGGGGGGGCGGAGAGCCCCAGGGGGAGTTGAACCCAGGAACCTCAACGGCACCGGCTCTGCCCTCTCGCACACACGAGATGAATGTCAGCCCCCCCCCCCGCTACGCCACCCACCCCCCTCGTGAAGGTGGCGGTCTTCATGTGCAAAACACCGGGGCATCTTGCCGCCCGCGACGGAGGGGCAGGAGGAGAGAATAGGAGAGAGAGAGGTCACATTTCTTCAAACAACACGTTAGCCCGGAACACGGATTAAATCATCTCACCATCTGCTGTGCATCACTATTCATGACGAGGGGCCACGTGGTCATTGGCGCTCGCGGAGTGCGCCCAATTGTAGGAATCTTGGGGATCGGGGGGAGGAGAGGTCGTTTCTGCAATCGACCCGCGAGCTCGCGGAGCCAAGCGAAGGTGCATCCGAGTACTGTCCAGGCTCAAAACTCCCGCTCGACTTTCTGAGATTCGTCGGAGACCGGCTGCGCTCCAGGGTGGTGGGGGGATTTCAATGTACAAACTCCACGCGAGGTGTTGATGGGATGAGATTTCGACGGACGAGCAATATCGATGTAATTCTAGATTTGTGACTTTCTGACCCCCCATCGCACGTGTGAAAAAGAGCTTCACAGCTCATCGGATTTCTGCAGTGTAAAAATAAAGATTCACGATTCTGATAGAAACACGTGGCTCCCGTGAGTGGCAGACATTCCACACTTTCCATGGCAGGGGTGATCCAACTCTCCTCCAGCAGACGATGACCAATTTTCGCTTCCCAAATTGCAAGAATTGTATCGAGCGCAGTGACGATGGCTTCATTGAACTCTTGGGACCTTCCAAATGGGAGCTGCACCCGCGGTGAGCTGCATACATGGATATGTGAACATTAATAGAGAAACGCATTACGAAAGTCTTAAAAACACATGACTGCATCGTATACAACATGAGTGCCTCATCCTTGTCTATTTTGTTTATTAAAACAACGGCTTGCATAACGTACCCATTTATACACCACACGTTCTTTGGACTGGTGACCTCGTGTTAATCGTTCCAAAGAGAATTGTGAACGGCATGCAAGAAAAAAATAATTAAATTAAGGAAATAAATTAATGTCACAGTCGCAAAAACAATGATGGGCCGAATGAGTACACATTTTATTTTTCAATCATCAATATCCTGCTGTCATTGGAGCTATATTAATACGTCACTCAAATATATGTACATCACAGGGTTGGGGGAGTAGACTTGTGTGTAAGCGCTCATTTGTAAGTATTCGCTGTGACCGGTAAAGTGTGTGGATGGCTATGCGAGGCTGTGTGGCTGAGCGGTGCAGTGATACGCTACGCGGAAAGATACGGTGACACGTCGGTCCATACCCTCAGCTATTGGCCCCGCTTTCGCGTTGTGTGTGCATCCATTGTATCTGGCCAAATGTTATCGCTCCATTTATGTGGGAATAATTTTCACTGAATGCCGTTTTTACTAAATGCTGCACTTTTCAGAAACGCATATATGACTAGTGCGATAAACGAGAACTTGCTGTGTACATGCATGTAAGTGCATAAAGCCTGCTTCATACATACAAACATTTCATTTCCATGACCAGTTTTAAGTGGTCGGCATGTAAAGAGGACCAGAGCCGTGTTTATAAACTGGCACGGCCTCCCTCTATTTTGTACGCGTGTTTATGTTTTTCTACACCGCGTGTCACTCTGTGTGTATGTGGGTTTAAGTGTATATGTTATCGGAAACAGTGGTGGAAATATACCAGAACATCTCAAAACACCAGTCCTTTCTACCAGTACATTTCAGAACGGTTCCTATTCTACGATGTCTCCGCAGAGGGGAGAGGGCAGTCAAACATTGGGTTGAGGATGAATAGGTTTCACACCAGAACTTCTACATTTACATTGTGACCACTGATCGTATGAGAGTGTGATTTTGCACGTGAATATTTACGCATCGGAGCGATGCTTGTGCAAAACTATTTGCGAACGTTTAAAATGTGTGTTTATGTTTAACCATGTATGAATGTGTAGAAGTTTATTGTCTATACGTTTGTATTGTGTGTGGGGAGCGGCGGCACAGTGGTTAATGCACTGTGCTATGAGCCCAGTGGCCCGAGTTCATGTTCCCAGCCACAGCTAACGTCAGTTTGTAGTGAAATCTACATCAGTTTCGGGCCACCCTTCACCAACTCGCCAGGTATGGTGAAATATGGTCAATCAAACCCGATGACTGACGTGACCTTTGGAGGTTTTCATCCAGCAGTGGATTGGCAAAGGGCTGTGACTGTTAGTAACAGCGCCATCCCAGCATACTGTTAAAGGCTATGAGGAGCATCTTAATCTTTGTACTATTTACGTGACTGTGCGTGATTGTGCCCTAGAGTGTAGTTATATACGAAAGTGTGTATAAGTGTTTACATATGCATGTGGGTGTGTGTTTTTAGTTTGTATTGTGGGGAGCGGTAGTGTAGCGGTTAGCGCTACGCTGCGCTACGAACCCGACGTCCCGAGTTCTATTCCCGATCACGGCCAAAACCAGTGACGATTATCTGAATCGGTCCTGGGTATCCCCTAGGTCGACTCAGCCTCAAATGAGTACCTGGTGCGATGCGTAAATATCGCCACTAGGGAGACAAAGGTGGCAGAGCGTGGTGCTGGCCACCCACCCCCTTGTGTGCCGTTCTGGCCTTCATAGGTGCTACTCGCTACTAACCACTTGCCCCTACAACCCTGCCAGAGGCTACCTGGGGTAGCTTTGTCTGTGCGTGGTGTGTGTAGTACATAGACACTGCTGCTGCTACTCGCTACTAACAGCACTTGCCCCTACAACCCTGCTAGAGGCTACCTGGCGTAGCTTTGTCTGAGACCCAAAGACTCACACAGAGACCCAGACTCACACAGAGACCCATAGATTCACACATAAACTCACACAGAGACCCATAGATCACGCATAAACTCACACAGAGACCCATAGACTCACACATAAACTCACACAGAGACCCATAGACTCACGCATAGACTCCCACAGAGACCCATAGACTCACACATAAACTCACACAGAGACCTATAGACCTACACAGAGACCCATAGACTCACGCATAAACTCACACAGAGACCCATAGACTCACACAAAGACCCAGACTCACACAGAGACCCATAGACTCATACAGAGACCCATAGACTCACACAGAGACCCATAGACTCACACATAAACTCACACAGAGACCCATAGACTCACACAGAGACCCATAGACTCACGCATAAACTCACACAGAGACCCATAGACTCACACAGAGACCCATAGACTCACAAAGAGCCCCATAGACTCACGCATAAACTCACACAGAGACCCACAGACTCACACAGAGACCCATAGACTCACACAGAGACCCATAGACTCACGCATAAACTCACACAGAGACCCATAGACTCACACAGAGACCCATAGACTCACACAGAGACCCATAGACTCACGCATAAACTCACACAGAGACCCACAGACTCACACAGAGACCCACAGACTCACACAGAGACCCATAGACTCACACAGAGACCCATAGACTCACGCATAAACTCACACAGAGACCCACAGACTCACACAGAGACCCACAGACTCACACAGAGACCAATAGACTCACACAGAGACCCATAGACTCACGCATAAACTCACACAGAGACCCATAGACTCACACAGAGACCCATAGACTCACACAGAGACCCATAGACTCACACAGAGACCCATAGACTCACGCATAAACTCACACAGAGACCCATAGACTCACACAGAGACCCATAGACTCACAAAGAGCCCCATAGACTCACGCATAAACTCACACAGAGACCCACAGACTCACACAGAGACCCATAGACTCACACAGAGACCCATAGACTCACGCATAAACTCACACAGAGACCCATAGACTCACACAGAGACCCATAGACTCACACAGAGACCCATAGACTCACGCATAAACTCACACAGAGACCCACAGACTCACACAGAGACCCACAGACTCACACAGAGACCATAGACTCACACAGAGACCCATAGACTCACGCATAAACTCACACAGAGACCCATAGACTCACACAGAGACCCAGACTCACACAGAGACCATAGACTCACACAGAGACCCATAGACTCACGCATAAACTCACACAGAGACCCATAGACTCACACAGAGACCCATAGACTCACACAGAGACCCATAGACTCACGCATAAACTCACACAGAGACCCACAGACTCACACAGAGACCCAGACTCACAGAGACCCATAGACTCACACAGAGACCCATAGACTCACGCATAAACTCACACAGAGACCCACAGACTCACACAGAGACCCACAGACTCACACAGAGACCCATAGACTCACACAGAGACCCATAGACTCACGCATAAACTCACACAGAGACCCATAGACTCACACAGAGACCCATAGACTCACACAGAGACCCATAGACTCACGCATAAACTCACGCCAGGACCCATAGAGTCGCGCAGAAGGCTCACACAGAGACCTACAGACTCGCACGCAGCCAACACAAACTACAAAACAACTCACGGCCAAACACATCCGAATGGAGCAGCAGCCCTCATCGTGCCGTGAACGCGTCTCGGGGCGTCTTAGCGAGGCCGCCCCAGGCTCGCAAAGAAGTTCCCAACAGAGACCCGAGTTCGAATCCCGATCACGGCCGCGCCCGACCCAACACCACCAGAGACGAATGCCCTGGAACCGGCCCCCCTGGGACTCGCCGAGACAGACTCAGCCTCAAAACGCCTTTTTACATGGAGCGGTGTCTCTACATCAACACGGGGAGAGGGAGGGGGGTGCAGGGAGACAAAGGCGGCCGGGCGTGGTTGCTGGCCCACACAACAACCACCCCACGCACCCCCCCCCCGCCCCCGTCTCGTGTGACGTTGTCGTCTTCAAGATTTAAAAGCGCCGAAACGCCACTAAAGCGGCGCGTGGCTTGACAATGGCGCCCTCTAGTGGCTGCGTCCGCGTGGCGATGGCGCTTTGTTGAAACATTTAAAGACAAGGGACCCCCCCCCCCCCACCCCCCGCCGGAGCCGCCTTTGTCTCAAGCCAGCGGGGGGCGGGGGGGGGGGCAGGATCGGTTCAGATAATCGCCGCTGATGTTGACCGCGAGCGGGAATCGAACTCGGGACGCCGGGTTGAGAAGCGCAGCGCTAACCGCTACATCCCCCCCCCCATCATCACACGCTCATCCACAAAGACAAAGGTCCGCCGTATAGCCTGCACAGACTGTTGGGGCAACTGCTGTTAAGAGCGTAGCGGCACTGTGGCACACGAGGGGGGTGGTGGTGTTGCCAGCGCTACGCCCGGCCGTCTTTGTCTCCCCACTGCTGCTACACACGAAGACCTCTCCGTGTCGTCTATGGCGTGCGCGCGTGTACACTAACGCCGCCAGGGAGACGAAGGCGACCGGGAGTGGTGCTGACGCCCCCCCCCCCTCCTCGTGTACCGTGCCGGCCTCCATTAGGTGCTGCTCGCCAGCAGCACTTGACCCGACAGTCTGCCAAGGCTACACGGGTGACCTTTGTGTTTGTGTTGGTGCTCGTACCGTGAGCGAGCTCCGATTAGTATGGGGCGCCACAGTGGCTAGGAGATGTATATAAGCTGCTGGGTTGGAAGGGGGGGAAAAAGGGGGAGCCTCACCAAAAGAATTTGCATGTCAAGAGGAATTTAGCATATTTATGGGAAATGCAGGTATGTGATTAGTACTACTTATGCCCGTGCATTATGCAGGAATAGCAGCATCAAAGGGAGGGGATAGGGGTAGCATTAATGAAGGAAAGGAGTGTTAATAGTATGTAGCTGCAGTAAAAAAACCACCACGTAAACAACTAAAGTATAAACTACATAGCACCATCAGTATATCTTCTTGGTTCTTTCGGTAAAGTCACGTAGAAGGGAAGTAATAAAATAATAAAAATAAAACATAATAAAACAATTCTCACGACGTTTCGGCCACAACGCAAGCAGCCGTCCTCAGGTGAAAACCAGGTCCGTCGAGGCGACAGAGTCTGAATGACTCTGTCGCCTCGACGGACCTGGTTTTCACCTGAGGACGGCTGCTTGCGTTTGTGGCCGAAACGTCGTGAGAATTGTTTTATTATGTTTTATTTTTATTATTTTATTACTTCCCTTCTACGTGACTTTACCGAAAGAACCAAGAAGAATGAATCCCTGCAGTCACGAAAGCTTTAAAATCGAAACCATCAGTATACTTACTATACTCTACAATAAGCTGAGTTACTAACAGTAAGTAATACATTACAATTCTATGTCGTAAAAAAAAAATATGCTTCCATCTAAACTTTATTCTCTTACATCATTAACTACCTCGCCAGGTCTACAGGAGGTCGTGGTTCGATGCCTACACTGACGCCTGCCTGCTGTATATTTGGAGTTTGCGTCTCTCTCTCATCGTCATCACGGTGGCTATGAGATGTTAACTACCTCGCCAGGTATACAGGAGGTCGTGGGTTCCATACAGACCCTGACCGCTTGCTGCTGCCTGTATATTAGGAGTTTGCGGTGTCTCTCCCTCTCCGCCGTGGTGGATTTTTCTCCGGTTCTCCGTTTTCCCCCCTTCCACATTTCGAATCGCACTCCGCGCGGTTTCACGGTGTTTGGCTGCTGTGCTATGAATGTCCACACGACGCCGATGACGACGATGATGATGACGAGAAGCCACTCCGTGGAGCTATCACGCCATATCCAGGGTCGCTTCTGAGAACAAAAAGAGCCACATTGCTCAGGTGGGGGCCTTCGCTGGTAAAATAACCAAAAAAAGTTGATCGGTAGTTTTTAACATCGCCAGCACCAACGGCCGCCCGACCGCCTTTGTCTCCCCAGTCCCGTGTCAATGTAAACGTCGGACACGTGCGTTCTGAATAAAATACGTGTTTTATTATGAAACAGTGCGGAGATTTTGGGGAGAGGGGAGGGGAAGTAATTACATTGGAAGGGTATTGCCCAACCGCACACAATCGACAAATTTCGTTGATAGATCAACACCGACGTAAAGATATTCGCGGATATGAGTTCCCTCCCCCCCAGCCCACCCCCACCGCCCTCCCACCGCTGCCGTGACTCAAACCCGCCCGTCGCATTCATATCGAGTGTTTGTCTTTCTGCCATTTCGCCATTTCTGCAGTTCGCTCGACGACTCCGCACGGAGGTTCCGCGCCGCGATGGCGTGAACCCACGCGGTCAGTCGTGGCGAGGTCGGCGATGGGAGAGAGCGCGAGGGGGGAGCGAGGGAGCGCGTGCAAGGTGCGTCAGGCGATGGGACACGCCAGGATCCAGGAAGATTCCACAGCCTTTACAGGTTTCATAGATTCAACACGTTTACACATTCTTTCACGTTTCACATATTTCACACATTTTTCAGATTTTCCAGATTCCTATCGCTTCCAATATTTCCCAGGAATTCCATATTCTTCAGGTTTCCCAAGATTTCACCAGATTTCCCAAATTTCCCAAGGCTTCCCAAGACATCAACCACACAGAGACAGTGGGTGATAGAGCTGGGGGAGATAAAAGCATGGGGGGGGGGGTGGTGTGGGTGGGGACACAGGTTGCACACCCATACGTCCGATCACCTCTCACCATCACCCCCATCGGCCCCATCATCACCGTCACAGCGTGCCACCCACTACCACCACCACCGCCCCTTTCCACCGGCACGTGCATCCGAGCGCCGTCATGTCGCCGTACAGCTTGTACGCGATGCTGCCGCCAGGCTCTGCACGAGGACGCTGACGGCGCCGTAGTGCGAGGGCACGCACGAGGCCTTGCCCGCGCCCAGCCCGGGCCGGACCTCCTCCACGATGGTGCACACGATGGTGTGGTTGGGCGCGCCCAGGGCGTGCAGGAGGCCCGCGCGGACACTCGCCGCGGCAGAAGCCCGCTTCGTAGCGGTACGGCGCGATGATCCACCGGTCCCAGCCCAGGTCGCCAAAGTTCACCGACAGGTTGTGGAGGCGGCAGCCGTGGCGGTAGGCGCCCGAGTAGCCGCGCGCAGACAGCCACTGCTGCCGCTGCCGCTGCTGCTGTTGGGGTGACGGTGCCAGGGAGGAGGAGGGTGGAGGAGGTTTGACGCCGATTTGGGGTCTCGTGCGGATTGACCCCCCTTGGGCAGCGAGCGCGCCACCCTGCGCCTCCTCGATCTCGAGCCGTCGGCCCCGGGGGCACTGCGCGTCGTCCCGGAGGGGCACGGGGCCCACCAGAGGCCCTTGCCGCACGCCCAGGGCCCGCTTCGGTAGCTCAGCTTCAAGGCGGCGGCGGTGGCCGTCGTCGTCGCGATCTTCCCCCTCCGCTTCGTCTCCTCGTTAAACATCGACGACTTCAGCTTCTTCTGCTTCTTCACCACAGGGTGTCGACGCTTTGCCCAACCCGGCTCCCCGCGAGACGCCAGGCGGGGTGGTGGTGGTCCCCTTCCAGGGACCCCGGGATATCCCCGAGGAACCCCGGCGAGGGGAGCTCCAACTCCTCAGACATTTCCTCTCCTGCCGGAGGCGGCGGCGAATGCGCCGCTGCCGCCGCCGCCGCCGCCCTCAGGAGGTCGTTCGAGTAGAGGAGGAGAAACGGCGGCACGGGAGCGCGACGTGGGACGGGCACGCAGCTCCATGCCACGCAGAGCGCCGGCAGCGGGGAGGAGGAGGAGGTGGTGGTGGTGGTGGGAGACGAAGAGCCAGGGTGGTTCAAGAGGCGCGACACGGGCCCCGTAACGTCCACCTCGAACCACTCGCCCAGCGACACCCTCGCGGGAGCCTCCAGCTCGTGGTCTGAGACGAGGTCTCCGTTGGAGAGCGGAGTGGGCTCAGCGTTGAGTTTCGGTGGAAAGTCTGGGTAGGAGACCGGAGTCGGATTGCGGTGAGGTTCTGTGCAAGATCTGGGTTGCAGTCCAGGTCAGGTTTGGGTTTCGGTTGAGGGTTCCGGCTGGGGTCTGCGCTGGGCCTTGACATCATCTCTAGGTTTGGGTTTAAGTCGGGTCCAGGTTGCGGTCACCACCGCTGGCCTCTGGGTCTTCCGCGGGCTCCGAAACACCGTGGTCCGCTCCGACGGAATTCCTCGGCAAAATCTGAAAGCACGGAAGGCGAACCGCCAGGGGTGGTCTCGTCAGTGGCCTGGTTCACCTCCACCAATCACGGCTGGTGAACAGTTACAGATGTTTACACTGGTAGGAACCAACTGGTTACACCAGCCCACAGGGGATTATTGTGTCCGTCCGTCCGTCGTGCATCCAAAAATGGGAGGGGTCGGGCTGGGTGAAGAGGAAGGGTGGGGAGGGGCTGGGTGGGGAGGGGAGGGGCTGGTCACCCCGTGGTGCCCTTATAAAACTCAACGTTTAACCTACTCACGACGGCTTGTGCCCGCCCTCACAGTCGGGCAGATTTGCGGAATGCACCACGCCGCCGTTGACCCTGGCCAATGACAGAGCAACCCAACGTGGTTCCTACCAGCTCCCTCCGCAGGAATGTGTTTGGTAAGGGTAACGCGTGTGGTGGTAATGGGGGGGGGGTAACGTGGTAACGTGGCGGTTACCCGCAGGGAGCACGCGGAGCGGCCGTGGGCGTCCCCAGGGTACACGAGGCAGCGCGCAGGACCAGCTCCCCACGCGGCACCGCACGCAGGTCAAAGGTCACCACCTCGGCTATGCACCCGGGTCAAAGGATCAACGGGCAGGGGTCAACAGGGCAAGGGGTCAAGGGGTGGAACTATCGCACAGGGTTGTACAGCGGGGCGGTGAGTCCGTGCGAGGCCGCCTTTGTAACTCGAGTGGCGATGTCTATACATCGCACAGAGTACTCATTTGAGGCTGGCTTGACCTAGGGGAGGCCCCAGTCCGGTTCAGATTATCGTTACTGGTGTTGGCCATGAGTCGGAATCGAACTCGGGTCCCTGTGTTCAGAGTACAGCGTGATAACACCCACACACACATTCACACCCTCACACACCACATTCACACCCTCACACACTCACACCCTCACCCACACACATTCACACCCTCACACACACATTCACACACACATTCACACCCTCACACACTTTCACACCCTCACACACATTCACACCCTCACCCACACATTCACGACCCACCCACCCCCACCCCTACTCACCCCACCCCTACCCACCCCTCACCACCCCTCCTCATCTCTCCCTGTGGCCGCGGGGTCCCCGGGGCTCGGCCGAGCCGGGCGGGCGTCACGAGCCTCGCCGTGTTGCCGGGAGGGTCGCTGGGACCGGCCCCGCAGGCCTCCCGTCCTCGTGCGCCTCCCGCCGGAAAAGCGCCCGCATGTAGCGCACGTGGTGGCGGTGGTTGGTTGTTGTTGTTGTGGTGGTTGGTGGTGGGAGTCGTCGGGGACTCGCGACCCACGCGTCCCGGTGGAAACTCCACCACCACCTCCACCGGCAACGGCGCTGTGGTCCAAATGTGGCGGAGAAACGGCGGCGGAAATCGGTGGCGAGAGACGAAGGCGGCCTGCGGCGGATTCGTGCGGATCGTCGCAGGCGGCGAGACCGAGAGAGCAGCGGCACAGAGGGCGACTGGGAATAACAACAATCCCTGACACACCATCATCATCATCACCACCACCACCACCACCTTCATCTTCGTCGAATTCTTCTTCTCCTTCTTCCCGCTGTGCGCCCTCTCGCCTCCTGAACGAGACCCGCCAGGGCTGGCGGCGGACCAGGGCGTAGCTATTTAAACCTCATCACGTGGATCGCTAATTGGCTTGGGGGGGTGGGGGGTGTGGGTGATGAGGTGGGGGCTGGGGATGAGGTGTGGGGGGGGGGGTGACCGGGCGTGGCTAACAGGTGGAGGGCGGTGGGAGGGATGAGGTGGGGGGTGGAAGGGGGGGTCGTGGATGATGGCTCTGATAGTGATAGGGATGACGCCGATGAGTAAATATGCGCTGTGTTATAATTTAAGGTGATTTTGAGCTGTAAGGAATCTGTGGTATAATTGTAATTTTTTTTGGCAGCATTCCAAAACAAGGGGACAGTGTAGCATTTCGAGTCATTTCAGCCAACTTGGGCCAAGTGTGCTTATAGTTGTATCTTTCTGTGATTACACGGTACCTACTGAAAATTTTGATGTACAAAAACATCACAGTTTTGCTAAATTTAAAATGTTTGTTTGATTTTGCTTAGTGCCATCCGTGAAGTTGAAGCATATTTTCTACAAATGTGCCATATTTCATGGTCTACATTCACACTTGAGTATAAATGCACCAAACCCTGTCTCAAGTGTTGAGGTACATGTTAAAGTGTCAGATTGAGAGATATTTGTGTTGCTAAAATGTATATAAATAACATTACAACAAAACCAGCAGCATAAATTTCGTTTTTTAATTCACAATTAAGTACATTTATGGATTTTGAAAAAAAACTGCAGGGTATTTTGCGGAGATCTTTTAACATAAAGTCGAAAATGGTTTTGTCTTTGAAAAAAATCATTTAAAAAGTAGTTCCCAGATGTGGGAACCAAAATCATTTTCTAGCCACTTTGTCCTAGATCACCTGACGGCCTACTACCACGGCGAACGCGCTTCCTCGGGCGCGTTCCCTCGTTCGGCTTCCACCCCGATCGTCCGTCCAGACCACAGTGCCCTGCACGTGGCCACTTCAACAGTCACGACGATGTCTCCGACCTGCACGTGTCCACGAACTCGCGCTTTCACATCGACAGCTGCAGCCGCACACTCACGCACACACGCGCATACACACGCACAGACACGCCCACTCACGCACACACGTACACACACGCACACTCACGCACGCACCACACACATACACACACACGCACACTCACGCACGCACACACACACTCACACACGCCCACACACATACGCACACTGGCACACACTCACGCACACACACTCACACACGCCCACACACACTCACGCACACGCACACACGTACACACCACACGCACATACACGCACGCACACTCACGCACACGCACACACATGCACACACATGCACACACAAGCCCACACACACACGCACACTCACACACACGCACCCGCACACGCACACACGCACTCAGGTGTGAGCACACCTGTAGTGTCACGTGACCTGTAATGCCCGGTTACTTGTCACATTCCTTCTTGAGTACTTTTGCACGCGGAGAAAGCCAATGCGTTCAACTGGACACACGCGTGGAGATGGGTCACGTGTAGAGAGTGGTGAGTGAACCCTGTTGCTTGAGCGACTCGTAAAGCCGCTTCCGCAACTTCCCTAATTAAATAATTAAATCCACGAGGCGCTACTCACGGGGGGGGGGGGGGGGGAAATGCCACGAATACGATCTGACATTTTTTTGCTGCAGGAAATTAAATCGGCTATTTTACGCGTCCAAATGCAAAGACTCGTTTGAGGAAGAGAACGTAGAGTGCCACGCTGCACGAGTCGGCGTTCTCTCGCATGCGATGAAGCCTCTTGCATTCGTTATGGAAATGTCAGGAGTGACCTTTCGCCAGTGTGGCTAAGTAAACACACGACGGCAGGACTGGACTCGATTAACGATTGCTTTCAAGGGCAGATTGAAAATGAGAGCACTTTTATAAAGCAAACGCATTCCCAGCCCCCTGAACAAAAGAACTGGTACGATCCTCTCTGCAATCTAAACGTGTGCGTCTCTGACTGCTGCAATGTCTATAAACGCAAACATCTGTCTTAGTTCACAAAGCATGGCCCACTGAGCGACGTAGCGCTCTTGCAGAAGCGACCTGGCTTTCACAAATGATAGCCACATTGAAATGGCTGATGACGTGGACACTTAAAGCAGCCAAACGCTCTAAACGCGTGATGTTGATTCTAAATGTGGAGGGGGAAAACCGGAGGACCCGGAGACAAATCCACGGGGAGAATATCATGCAGATGGTGGGTGGTGAAGGGTGATGTTTGCCATGGGTATTGTGCACGATCCATCCTGGGTTTAACCGGCAGGCTGGATTGTGTGAGGAGCTCACAAATCCTTGAAAGATCTGGGCAAAGTCCCTTTGGTGAGCTCCTCCGGCAGGCAAGGCTGCGTTGGCTGGGTCATGTAGCCCGCATGCCCAGCCACCGCATGCCTAAACAGCTTTTGTTCGGCCGGATCGAGGGGGCTAAACGGGCGTGGCACGGGCTAGAGAGGAGATGGAGTGATGCGGTACAGGAGGACGTGGAGCTGAGTGGACTTGCCGATGACCGGTACCAGCGGTGTCAAGATCGGCCTCTGTGGAGGAGGCTCGTGAAGGACGCTACTGGGCAGTTGAGGCAGTCGCCCTCCAACAACAACAGAGGGCGGAGGAGCGACGCTCACAACAACGAGCGGAGCGCCGGGTGGCTAAAGCACAGCAAGTTGGCACAGTATGGGGCACAGGTGGTGCATCAGCCAGTCGTCTCAGCCGACCCGTGGCACCTGGGTCTGCCCCGTGACCTCCTGCCAGCGGGCGTTCGACACTTCACGTGGCCTCAAGGTGCACATGGCCTGGCACAAGCGTCGTGGTGACGTGTGTGCGTGCGGGCGCTCCGGGAATGATGGATAACGGGCGCGGGCTACACTTCATCCCGCGTCCCCTCCGCCTCCCCCCACCCACCCACCCACCACCCCAGAATCCCACCAGCCACCTCGCCACATTCCACAGTTCCGAGTTGCACGTCACCCCACACACACTCGCTCATAGGGACACAGAGGCAAAGTTCCCCCGTGTAGCCTTCGACAGGCTGTAGGGGCAAGTTGCTGTTAAGCCTGCAAGCTGCTGACCGATGTTGCCACACCGCACCAGGTTCTCGTTTGAGGCTGGCTCGAAACGCGTGCGTCTCTATAAACTACACACAGAGGTAAATACGCACGCAAACCTGCGTTCTGATATGCACATAAATGCGCGTACGTGTACGTATGCGTATTTATAGACGCACACGTACGTGGCACATACACAAGTACATCCACGCATACATTTGTGTCCGCGCATACGTACACACGCACATACACAAGTACATCCACGCATACATTTGTGTCCGCGCATACGTACACACGTACGTGCGAACGTACGAGCGCACATGCGTAAACGCAGGTACACGGGCATACAAAGCGCCCCGTAAAGGCTTCACGGGCTGTAGGGGCAAGTGCTGTTAGCGAGTAGCACCTGTGAAGGCTACCGGCACTGTGGCACACGAGGGGGGCGAGTGGCCAACACCACGCCCAGCCACCTGTCTCCTCAGTGGCGATGTTTACACATCGCAGCAAGTACTCATTTGAGTCTGAGTCGACCTAGGGGAGGCCCAGGACCGTTTCAGATAATGGTCACGTGAGAGGGAATCGAACCCGGGTCGCCGGGTTCGTAGCACAACGCGCTAACCGCTGCACCACCGCTCCCCGTCACGACACACAGACGGGTACACAACAGCCTCGCACACGGCCGCACGTCGCGCTCCTGAGCGCCACCATCCCAGAGACGCGCACGCGTTCAACATTCCGGCGCCCTGACGTGGGCGTCCCCTAGGTCCACTCGGCCTAAAATGATTACTCTCGCACGGTGAGTGCGTGCGTGCGTACACAATCGTGCGATACACGTGCCATGACACTGACTCGCATCCCTCCGTGGAGTGCGATGCTCCGGCCTTAATAGGAGCTCGCAGACACCCACTGCCCCCCACCTCCCCCCGCCCTCCCCCGCCACTGTCATCCTTGAAAATGATGACACCACCCCCTCCCCTCCTTCAAACGAAAAAAAATCGACAACACTGCCATGAAGATGAAAACAATATACGAGACGACGACGTTTCGTGCAATGACCCCTGTTAGTGATTGATTATCGATGAGAGTGTTTTAAAAAATCACTCTTCGCCTGGATAACCAGGCAGGAGATATTTTCCGGAGTCCTGGCCCCCAAAACTCCGGCTCGCAATGAAACTCGGGTTGAAATCTTTATTGTACGAGACAACGCGTCGTCTCGTTTATTAAAAAAGATACCTCCACATTCAGTAAACACGGCACAATTTCTTTAATTGCTTTAGGAATCAAAGCCTGCCGTTAACATAATCAACAGACAGCGTGTAGACGACACGGTCACGTAAATAGAGACAAAGATCCCCCGTGTAGCCTTAACAGACTGTTGGGGCAAAGCTGTTAGCGAGCACCTATGAAGGGCGAAATGTTACACGAGGGGTGGGTGGCCAGCACCCCGCCCGACCGCCTTTGTCTCCCTAGTGACGATGTTTGCACATCGCACCAGGTACTAATTTGAGGTTGAGTCTACCTAGGGGATGCCCAGACAGTTTCAGATAATAGTCACTTGGTATTGGCCGTGAGCAGGAATCGAACTCTGGTCGCCGGGTTCGTAGCGCAGCGTAGCGCTAACAGCTACACTGCTCCCCATGAGGTACCACACAGAGAGAGAGCACACACACACAGCACACAGCACACACACAGCACATACACAACACAACGCACACACAGCACACACACACACAGCACACACAGCACACAGCACACACAGCACAGCACACACAGCACACACACACACAGCACACACACAGCACACAGCACACACACACACAGCACACACAGCACACACAGCACACAGCACACACAGCACACACACACACAGCACACACACACAGCACACACAGCACACACACACACAGCACACACACAGCACACAGCACACACAGCACACAGCACACACAGCACACACACACAGCACACACACACACACAGCACACACAGACACACACACACAGCACACACAGCACACAGCACACACACAGCACACACACAGCACACAGCACACACAGCACACAGCAACACAGCACACACACACAGCACACACACACACACAGCACACACAGCACACACAGCACACACACCACACAGCACACAACACACAGCACACAGCACAACAGCACACAGCACACAGCACACACACACACAGCAACAAACACACAGCACAACAGCACACAGCACACACAACCACACACACAGCACACAGCACACACAGCACACAGCACACACAGCACACAGCAAACAGCACACAGCACACAGCACCACCACACACACAGCACACACACACACAGCACACAGCACACACACACACAGCCACACACACAGCACACACACACAGCACACACACAGCACAGCACACACACAGCACACAGCACACACACAGCACACAGCAGCACACAGCACACACACAGCAGTAGCACACACACAGCACACACACAGCAACACACAGTACACATACAGCACACACAGCACACACAGCACACAGCACACACACAGCACATACAGCACACACAGCACACACACACAGCACATACAGCACACACACACAGCACATACAGCACACACAGCACATACAGCACACTGTTCTAAAACAATTTTCATTGCCACAATTAACTTATTTTTCAAATGACAATGTAACCAAATAGAAGCCACTCAGGCAGACGTGAACAACTCTAAAAACGCAATTCTGCCTTTCATTCAGTCAGATAAATTGAAAAACTGTATAGAATACCTTAAATTTCCATGAGTTAAATATCTTTACCTCATGAACATTTTAACAGGAGTTATAAGTAATGCAAAGTGGTCTGTTATCATTAAACTTTAAAACAGTGAATTTTGCCCTTTTTTACAAGATCTTTCAGAAAGCAATAGTTTGTGTCACATCTACAGCTACATAACATCAACAGTTATAACCAAATCTTATTCAAGAGTTTAATAAACAAGTGCCATGAGTCCATCATGTTTGCAATAACCACAATACAAGCAGTCAAAATGCAAACAAAAAGAAACACTCTGATGATGATAATGATATGCACTGTCCTTGAAGTTGATTGGTCCAATCCGAGACAGTACCAGTTGAAAGGGTAAAAACCTATCACTATATTTTGCCACTGGTAAAGGAGGTCTCATAGTGTAAATGTTTACCCCGAGCTCTCAATACTCTGATAGTGCGCTGTCTTTGAGTTGTACGCCTTTTGGTGTCATCTGGTCCAACACCAATGGAGACTAGGCTCTAAGAAAAGCCGTCTCGGGTGTGGACCAATCACTTCAAGGACAGTGCATATCATTATCATCAGAGTTGTTCTTGTTTGTTTGCATTTTGACTGCTTGTGTTGTGGTTATTGCAAACATGATGCCTTCTATAAAGGTGTCAGTTGTTATACCAGTTGAAAAGGGTAAAAACCTATCACTATTTGCCACTGGCAAGGGAGATGTCTCATAGTGTAAACGTAAACCACATTTGGTGAACGAGAGGCGTGTAACGATGGAACTTCTCCAAAGCGACACGCGACGAGCCAAGTGTGATTGGGCAACTGCGCCGTGCGGCCGTTGCGCACGAGCGCGTGAGGTGCACT
>NW_026891296.1:25000-70949 GCF_015708825.2 Lethenteron reissneri | reverse complement strand
AGGAATCTAGAAGCGGGGGGGGGGCCCAGCGCCTTCAGCTGGGGTGGGGGGCTTAGCCCCCTCCAGCCCCCTCCAGCCCGTACAGCCCCCTCCAGCCTCTCCCCTCCCCGCGCCACGCTACGGGGCTGTGGGGCTAGAGAGAGGGGGCATGGGAGTGGTGAATGGCATGGAGTGAGGGATCATCGGTGTAAGGCACTGCCACTAGAGCTCAAGGTACGACTATGTATAACAACCCTACACTGTTATTTGTACCAATTGATAGTCATATAAATAAATAAAATAATATTTTACATTCGAAAGGCGCATTTCAACCGTAGATCCCATGCGCCCGTCTCTACGACATTCCAGCAACGTAGAGATGAACGCGACGCGCTGATAAATCATTGCCGAGAGAGTTGCGGCCGAACGGGAGCTCGAGGCACGGTGCGGTTTGGGCACCCAAAGCTACAGCCACCACCACCACCACACCGCCACCACCGCCCCACCACGCCGCCGCCACCACCCGCCACCACCTCCGCCACCGCCCCACCGCCACCCGCCGCCACCACCACCACCAACACCACCGCCACCCCGCCACCCCACCACCAACACCACCGCCACCACCGCCGCCACCGCCACCACCAACACCACTGCCACCACCGCCACCACCACGGGCGCGTGGAAAACAAGTGTCCGCATTGTCAGAGGCCACTTAAGCGGCGGCGGCGTCGACGGATCGCCTCCTGGGCGGATCGCGTTTCTGGACAGCGGCTTCCGATACCGCGCTCCCCGATTACCCGTGATCACATTGTAGGCGTCACCCGAGGTTGCGTGATGCATGCGCAGGCGGAGATGACACGACTGGAAAAACGGGTCCTCCTCACGCGTGTACAACTCAAATTAGGTGAGACCGACTGAGCAATGCAGCTCGTTTCTCAAAGGCGAGGTGGCGATCACAAATGATAGCTCAACGACATGGGCTTATCGTCGCGTGGATATTTATAGCAGACAAATACACTCCAAATATACAGCAGCAGCAGGCGTTAGTGTCGGGATCGAAGCCACGACCCCCTGCATACCAGGCGAGGTAGTTAACATCTCCTAGCCACCGTGGTGATGATGAGAGAGAGACACGCAAACTCCTAATATACAGCAGGCGTCAGTGTCGGGATCGAACCCACGACCTCCTTCATACCAGGCGAGGTAGTCAACATCTCGCCACGTACGAGAATGCGGACTTCCGCAAAGACCATCACCATCATCACCGTCATCACCATCATCACCGTCAGCACCATCATCATCACCATCATCACCGTCATCACCGTCATCACCATCATCACCGTCAGCACCATCATCATCACCATCATCACCATCATCACCGTCATCACCATCATCACCGTCAGCACCATCATCACCATCATCACCGTCATCACCATCATCGCCGTCATCACCGTCATCACCATCATGAACCGTTGTCTAATCCACTGCTGAATGAAGCTGACTCCATCGCTTCCTCTCCCCGGCGACGAACTTCCACGGGGACGCGTCGTGTCTCGACCATGGCCCCTTCCGGCGAAGCTGTCCTCTCACTCCGAGCCCGCTCAGCCCTCCCGGTGTTTGAACGATGTTCAGTTTAAAGCCCCCGCGCGCACCTCTCGAATCCGCGTGCTCCGAGTGCCGTCTCTCGGCGCCACTTCCGAGAAGGCATCTCTCTCTCTCTCTCTCCGTGATTCTTTGCCCACTTTTACACTTTCCCTCCACCCGTGCGACCTCGTCCCGTGCTCACAGCGCCGCCGATTCATCCCCCACGAGACAGAGACTTTTTTTACTTTTTAAACTTTTATTGCCGCCAGCAGCAACCAGCAGGCAAATAACCAACACTACAAATCCACGCGCTGTGGCGCTAAATGCGCCGCGCACAACACGAAAGAAACGTCACGTGGTGGTGGTGGTGGTCATCGCGCACGCCACGGTGACGAGCGAGCGCTTCAGAAGGTGAACACGAGGGTGCCGTCCACGCTGGTACAGAGAGGGGCTTTTCCGGCTCCCCAGCGTTCGAAGAAGACGTGTAGATATTGAGGATGAGAGTTGGGCACGCTTCTTGAAGTGAGGGAGGGATTCGCGAACTTGGGACAAGAGACGACCCGAGGGAATCCAAAGTCATCCAGGGAAGATGCAGAACGGGAGATGATTGCGACAGGGATTTTATGAATAACAGTTATTGTCAACACTTCCTGACGGTGCCTTTGTCACCGCGGACTAAATTCTGTCACTAATGACACGTCAGAATCTGCATTTACACTGGAGGAATCCGATGAGATATAAAGCACTTCTTCACAGATGCGCACTTCATACCACCGCTGCACTGACCACAGAACTAAGAATTCAGACATTTATCCCGCACACAGACCCCCCGCGTAGCCTTAACAGACTGTTGGGGCAAGTGCTGTTAGCGAATACCTATGAAGGCCGTCACGGCACACGAGGGGGTGGGTGGCCAACACCACGCTTTTGCCTCCCTAGTGGCGATGCTCACACATCGCACCAGGTACTCATTTGAGCCTGAGTCCTCCTAGGTGAGGCCCAGGACCGGTTCAGATAATCGTCACCGGGTCGCCAGGTTCACAGCGCAGCGCGCTAACCGCTACACCACTGCTCCCCCCCACACACACGGACACACACGGCGGACACACACACACAGACGGAACGTGGACCATGTTGTGGAACGGCACGGAAGTGACATCGCAGGCGGCTGTCTGCCCAGGGTTGCCACCTCTGAGGCACAAACACGGCAGCAGGAGAGTCGCGGGAAGGAGTGCCTCTTACATCACGGGGGCGGTGGCGGGGTAGAAAACTATGGATTAATACATTGTGACTCGAGCGATGAATTATTCCGTACAACTCTCACACACACACTCACAGATAGACATCAAAATTAACTGACAAAAACCGAGGACTTTTAATGATCTGAGAAGACTTGCAGATGTTCCTGGTCAGTCACATAAAACAAATAAAACGCGTAAAAAAACAAAGAGGATAATCCTGAGGAAAGCCAGAACAAGTGGCAACCCTACCACCTCCGGCTGATACCCTGTCAGGGTCCGTTTCAGAGACCGCGAATTCCCCACCACGCCTCGCAGCTCAAATAACCCCTCGGAGCTGAGCTCAGCAGCTGCATTAAGTGCACGGCCGATGTCCACGCGGGTTACATTCCGCACAGCCAAACCGGACGCTTGGCGCACGTCACCGAAGGGAACGCTTTTACAAAAGTCCGGCCGCTTTTCATCCAGGGGGGGTGGGGGGGGGGCCGCGGAGAGCCCCAGGGGGAGTTGAACCCAGGAACCTCAACGGCACGGCTCTGCCCTCTCGCACACACGAGATGAATGTCAGCCCCCCCCCCCGCTACGCCACCCACCCCCCTCGTGAAGGTGGCGGTCTTCATGTGCAAAACACCGGGGCATCTTGCCGCCCGCCGACGGAGGGGCAGGAGGAGGAGAGAATAGGAGAGAGAGAGGTCACATTTCTTCAACAACACGTTATCCGGAACACGGATTAAATCATCTCACCATCTGCTGTGCATCACTATTCATGACGAGGGGCCACGTGGTCATTGGCGCTCGCGGAGTGCGCCCAATTGTAGGAATCTTGGGGATCGGGGGGAGAGAGGTCGTTTCTGCAATCGACCCCGCGAGCTCGCGGAGCCAAGCGAAGGTGCATCCGAGTACTGTCCAGGCTCAAAACTCCGCTCGACTTTCTGAGATTCGTCGGAGACCGCTGCGCTCCAGGGTGGTGGGGGGATTTCAATGTACAAACTCCACGCGAGGTGTTGATGGGATGAGATTTCGACGGACGAGCAATATCGATGTAATTCTAGATTTGTGACTTTCTGACCCCCCATCGCACGTGTGAAAAAGAGCTTCACAGCTCATCGGATTTCGCAGTGTAAAAATAAAGATTCACGATTCTGATAGAAACACGTGGCTCCCGTGAGTGGCAGACATTCCACACTTTCCATGGCAGGGGTGATCCAAACTCTCCTCCAGCAGACGATGACCAATTTTCACTTCCCAAATTGCAAGAATTGTATCGAGCGCAGTGACGATGGCTTCATTGAACTCTTGGGACCTTCCAAATGGGAGCTGCACCCGCGGTGAGCTGCATACATGGATATGTGAACATTAATAGAGAAACGCATTACGAAAGTCTTAAAAACACATGACTGCATCGTATACAACATGAGTGCCTCATCCTTGTCTATTTTGTTTATTAAAACAACGGCTTGCATAACGTACCCATTTATACACCACACGTTCTTGGACTGGTGACCTCGTGTTAATCGTTCCAAAGAGAATTGTGAACGGCATGCAAGAAAAAATAATTAAATTAAGGAAATAAATTAATGTCACAGTCGCAAAAACAATGATGGGCCGAATGAGTACACATTTTATTTTTCAATCATCAATATCCTGCTGTCATTGGAGCTATATTAATACGTCACTCAAATATATGTACATCACAGGGTTGGGGGAGTAGACTTGTGTGTAAGCGCTCATTTTGTAAGTATTCGCTGTGACCGGTAAAGTGTGTGGATGGCTATGCGAGGCTGTGTGGCTGAGCGGTGCAGTGATACGCTACGCGGAAAGATACGGTGACACGTCGGTCCATACCCTCAGCTATTGGCCCCGCTTTCGCGTTGTGTGTGCATCCATTGTATCTGGCCAAATGTTATCGCTCCATTTATGTGGGAATAATTTTCACTGAATGCCGTTTTTACTAAATGCTGCACTTTTCAGAAACGCATATATGACTAGTGCGATAAACGAGAACTTGCTGTGTACATGCATGTAAGTGCATAAAGCCTGCTTCATACATACAAACATTTCATTTCCATGACCAGTTTTAAGTGGTCGGCATGTAAAGAGGACCAGAGCCGTGTTTATAAACTGGCACGGCCTCCCTCTATTTTGTACGCGTGTTTATGTTTTTCTACACCGCGTGTCACTCTGTGTGTATGTGGGTTTAAGTGTATATGTTATCGGAAACAGTGGTGGAAATATACCAGAACATCTCAAAACACCAGTCCTTTCTACCAGTACATTTCAGAACGGTTCCTATTCTACGATGTCTCCGCAGAGGGAGAGGGCAGTCAAACATTGGGTTGAGGATGAATAGGTTTCACACCAGAACTTCTACATTTACATTGTGACCACTGATCGTATGAGAGTGTGATTTTGCACGTGAATATTTACGCATCGGAGCGATGCTTGTGCAAAACTATTTGCGAACGTTTAAAAATGTGTGTTTATGTTTAACCATGTATGAATGTGTAGAAGTTTATTGTCTATACGTTTGTATTGTGTGTGGGGAGCGGCGGCACAGTGGTTAATGCACTGTGCTATGAGCCAGTGGCCCGAGTTCATGTTCCCAGCCACAGCTAACGTCAGTTTGTAGTGAAATCTACATCAGTTTCGGGCCACCCTTCACCAACTCGCCAGGTATGGTGAAATATGGTCAATCAAACCCGATGACTGACGTGACCTTTGGAGGTTTTCATCCAGCAGTGGATTGGCAAAGGGCTGTGACTGTAGTAACAGCGCCATCCCAGCATACTGTTAAAGGCTATGAGGAGCATCTTAATCTTTGTACTATTACGTGACTGTGCGTGATTGTGCCCTAGAGTGTAGTTATATACGAAAGTGTGTATAAGTGTTTACATATGCATGTGGGTGTGTGTTTTTAGTTTGTATTGTGGGGAGCGGTTAGTGTAGCGGTTAGCGCTACGCTGCGCTACGAACCCGACGTCCCGAGTTCTATTCCCGATCACGGCCAAAACCAGTGACGATTATCTGAATCGGTCCTGGGTATCCCCTAGGTCGACTCAGCCTCAAATGAGTACCTGGTGCGATGCGTAAATATCGCCACTAGGGAGACAAAGGTGGCAGAGCGTGGGTGCTGGCCACCCACCCCCTTGTGTGCCGTTCTGGCCTTCATAGGTGCTACTCGCTACTAACCACACTTGCCCCTACAACCCTGCCAGAGGCTACCTGGGGTAGCTTTGTCTGTGCGTGGTGTGTGTAGTACATAGACACTGCTGCTGCTACTCGCTACTAACAGCACTTGCCCCTACAACCCTGCTAGAGGCTACCTGGCGTAGCTTTGTCTGAGACCCAAAGACTCACACAGAGACCCAGACTCACACAGAGACCCATAGATTCACACATAAACTCACACAGAGACCCATAGATTCACGCATAAACTCACACAGAGACCCATAGACTCACACATAAACTCACACAGAGACCCATAGACTCACGCATAGACTCCCACAGAGACCCATAGACTCACACATAAACTCACACAGAGACCTATAGACCTACACAGAGACCCATAGACTCACGCATAAACTCACACAGAGACCCATAGCTCACACAAAGACCCAGACTCACACAGAGACCCATAGACTCATACAGAGACCCATAGACTCACACAGAGACCCATAGACTCACACATAAACTCACCAGAGGACCCATAGACTCACACAGAGGACCCTAGACTCACGCAATAAACTCACACAGAGACCCATAGACTCACACAGAGACCCATAGACTCACAAAGAGCCCCATAGACTCACGCATAAACTCACACAGAGACCCACAGACTCACACAGAGACCCATAGACTCACACAGAGAACCCATAGACTCACGCACTAAACTCACACAGAGACCCATAGACTCACACAGAGACCCATAGACTCACACAGAGACCCATAGACTCACGCATAAATCACACAGAGACCCACAGACTCACACAGAGACCCCACAGACTCACACAGAGACCCATAGACTCACACAGAGGACCCATAGGACTCACGCATAAACTCACACAGAGACCCACAGACTCACACAGGAGACCCACAGACTCACACAGAGACCAATAGACTCACACAGAGACCCATAGACTCACGCATAAACTCACACAGAGACCCATAGACTCACACAGAGACCCATAGACTCACACAGAGACCCATAGACTCACACAGAGACCCATAGACTCACGCATAAACTCACACAGAGACCCATAGACTCACACAGAGACCCATAGACTCACAAAGAGCCCCATAGACTCACGCATAAACTCACACAGAGACCCACAGACTCACACAGAGACCCATAGACACAGAGACCCATAGACTCACGCATAAACTCACACAGAGACCCATAGACTCACACAGAGACCCATAGACTCACACAGAGACCCATAGACTCACGCATAAACTCACACAGAGACCCACAGACTCACACAGAGACCCACAGACTCACACAGAGACCCATAGACTCACACAGAGACCCATAGACTCACGCATAAACTCACACAGAGACCCACAGACTCACACAGAGACCCACAGACTCACACAGAGACCAATAGACTCACACAGAGACCCATAGACTCACGCATAAACTCACACAGAGACCCATAGACTCACACAGAGACCCATAGACTCACACAGAGACCCATAGACTCACACAGAGACCCATAGACTCACGCATAAACTCACACAGAGACCCATAGACTCACACAGAGACCCATAGACTCACACAGAGACCCATAGACTCACGCATAAACTCACACAGAGACCCACAGACTCACACAGAGACCCACAGACTCACACAGAGACCCATAGACTCACAAAGAGACCCATAGACTCACGCATAAACTCACACAGAGACCCACAGACTCACACAGAGACCCACAGACTCACACAGAGACCCATAGACTCACACAGAGACCCATAGACTCACGCATAAACTCACACAGAGACCCATAGACTCACACAGAGACCCATAGACTCACGCATAAACTCACACAGAGACCCACAGACTCACACAGAGACCCACAGACTCACACAGAGACCCATAGACTCACACAGAGACCCATAGACTCACGCATAAACTCACACAGAGACCCACAGACTCACACAGAGACCCACAGACTCACACAGAGACCAATAGACTCACACAGAGACCCATAGACTCACGCATAAACTCACACAGAGACCCATAGACTCACACAGAGACCCATAGACTCACACAGAGACCCATAGACTCACACAGAGACCCATAGACTCACGCATAAACTCACACAGAGACCCATAGACTCACACAGAGACCCATAGACTCACAAAGAGCCCCATAGACTCACGCATAAACTCACACAGAGACCCACAGACTCACACAGAGACCCATAGACTCACACAGAGACCCATAGACTCACGCATAAACTCACACAGAGACCCATAGACTCACACAGAGACCCATAGACTCACACAGAGACCCATAGACTCACGCATAAACTCACACAGAGACCCACAGACTCACACAGAGACCCACAGACTCACACAGAGACCCATAGACTCACACAGAGACCCATAGACTCACGCATAAACTCACACAGAGACCCACAGACTCACACAGAGACCCACAGACTCACACAGAGACCAATAGACTCACACAGAGACCCATAGACTCACGCATAAACTCACACAGAGACCCATAGACTCACACAGAGACCCATAGACTCACACAGAGACCCATAGACTCACACAGAGACCCATAGACTCACGCATAAACTCACACAGAGACCCATAGACTCACACAGAGACCCATAGACTCACACAGAGACCCATAGACTCACGCATAAACTCACACAGAGACCCACAGACTCACACAGAGACCCACAGACTCACACAGAGACCCATAGACTCACAAAGAGACCCATAGACTCACGCATAAACTCACACAGAGACCCACAGACTCACACAGAGACCCACAGACTCACACAGAGACCCATAGACTCACACAGAGACCCATAGACTCACGCATAAACTCACACAGAGACCCATAGACTCACACAGAGACCCATAGACTCACACAGAGACCCATAGACTCACGCATAAACTCACGCCAGGACCCATAGAGTCGCGCAGAAGGCTCACACAGAGACCTACAGACTCGCACGCAGCCAACACAAACTACAAAACAACTCACGGCCAAACACATCCGAATGGAGCAGCAGCCCTCATCGTGCCGTGAACGCGTCTCGGGGCGTCTTAGCGAGGCCGCCCCAGGCTCGCAAAGAAGTTCCCAACAGAGACCCGAGTTCGAATCCCGATCACGGCCGCGCCCGACCCAACACCACCAGAGACGAATGCCCTGGAACCGGCCCCCCTGGGACTCGCCGAGACAGACTCAGCCTCAAAACGCCTTTTTACATGGAGCGGTGTCTCTACATCAACACGGGGAGAGGGAGGGGGGGTGCAGGGAGACAAAGGCGGCCGGGCGTGGTTGCTGGCCCACACAACAACCACCCCAGCACCCCCCCCCCGCCCCCGTCTCGTGTGACGTTGTCGTCTTCAAGATTTAAAAGCGCCGAAACGCCACTAAAGCGGCGCGTGGCTTGACAATGGCGCCCTCTAGTGGCTGCGTCCGCGTGGCGATGGCGCTTTGTTGAAACATTTAAAGACAAGGGACCCCCCCCCCTCCACCCCCCGCCGGAGCCGCCTTTGTCTCAAGCCAGCGGGGGGCGGGGGGGGGGGGCAGGATCGGTTCAGATAATCGCCGCTGATGTTGACCGCGAGCGGGAATCGAACTCGGGACGCCGGGTTGAGAAGCGCAGCGCTAACCGCTACACCCCCCCCCCCCCATCATCACACGCTCATCCACAAAGACAAAGGTCCGCCGTATAGCCTGCACAGACTGTTGGGGCAACTGCTGTTAAGAGCGTAGCGGCACTGTGGCACACGAGGGGGGTGGTGGTGTTGCCAGCGCTACGCCCGGCCGTCTTTGTCTCCCCACTGCTGCTACACACGAAGACCTCTCCGTGTCGTCTATGGCGTGCGCGCGTGTACACTAACGCCGCCAGGGAGACGAAGGCGACCGGGAGTGGTGCTGACGCCCCCCCCCCCTCCTCGTGTACCGTGCCGGCCTCCATTAGGTGCTGCTCGCCAGCAGCACTTGACCCGACAGTCTGCCAAGGCTACACGGGTGACCTTTGTGTTTGTGTTGGTGCTCGTACCGTGAGCGAGCTCCGATTAGTATGGGGCGCCACAGTGGCTAGGAGATGTATATAAGCTGCTGGGTTGGAAGGGGGGGAAAAAGGGGGAGCCTCACCAAAAGAATTTGCATGTCAAGAGGAATTTAGCATATTTATGGGAAATGCAGGTATGTGATTAGTACTACTTATGCCCGTGCATTATGCAGGAATAGCAGCATCAAAGGGAGGGGATAGGGGTAGCATTAATGAAGGAAAGGAGTGTTAATAGTATGTAGCTGCAGTAAAAAAACCACCACGTAAACAACTAAAGTATAAACTACATAGCACCATCAGTATATCTTCTTGGTTCTTTCGGTAAAGTCACGTAGAAGGGAAGTAATAAAATAATAAAAATAAAACATAATAAAACAATTCTCACGACGTTTCGGCCACAACGCAAGCAGCCGTCCTCAGGTGAAAACCAGGTCCGTCGAGGCGACAGAGTCTGAATGACTCTGTCGCCTCGACGGACCTGGTTTTCACCTGAGGACGGCTGCTTGCGTTGTGGCCGAAACGTCGTGAGAATTGTTTTATTATGTTTTATTTTTATTATTTTATTACTTCCCTTCTACGTGACTTTACCGAAAGAACCAAGAAGATGAATCCCTGCAGTCACGAAAGCTTTAAATCGAAACCATCAGTATACTTACTATACTCTACAATAAGCTGAGTTACTAACAGTAAGTAATACATTACAATTCTATGTCGTAAAAAAAATATGCTTCCATCTAAACTTTATTCTCTTACATCATTAACTACCTCGCCAGGTCTACAGGAGGTCGTGGGTTCGATGCCTACACTGACGCCTGCTGCTGTATATTTGGAGTTTGCGTCTCTCTCTCATCGTCATCACGGTGGCTATGAGATGTTAACTACCTCGCCAGGTATACAGGAGGTCGTGGGTTCCATACAGACCCTGACCGCTTGCTGCTGCTGTATATTAGGAGTTTGCGGTGTCTCTCCCTCTCCGCCGTGGTGGATTTTTCTCCGGGTTCTCCGGTTTTCCCCCCTTCCACATTTCGAATCGCACTCCGCGCGGTTTCACGGTGTTTGGCTGCTGTGCTATGAATGTCCACACGACGCCGATGACGACGATGATGATGACGAGAAGCCACTCCGTGGAGCTATCACGCCATATCCAGGGTCGCTTCTGAGAACAAAAAGAGCCACATTGCTCAGGTGGGGGCCTTCGCTGGTAAAATAACCAAAAAATTTGATCGGTAGTTTTAACATCGCCAGCACCAACGGCCGCCCGACCGCCTTTGTCTCCCCAGTCCCGTGTCAATGTAAACGTCGGACACGTGCGTTCTGAATAAATACGTGTTTTATTTATGAAACAGTGCGGAGATTTTGGGGAGAGGGGAGGGGAAGTAATTACATTGGAAGGGTTGCCCAACCGCACACAATCGACAAATTTCGTTGATAGATCAACACCGACGTAAAGATATTCGCGGATATGAGTTCCCTCCCCCCCCAGCCCACCCCCACCGCCCTCCCACCGCTGCCGTGACTCAAACCCGCCCGTCGCATTCATATCGAGTGTTTGTCTTTCTGCCATTTCGCCATTTCTGCAGTTCGCTCGACGACTCCGCACGGAGGTTCCGCGCCGCGATGGCGTGAACCCACGCGGTCAGTCGTGGCGAGGTCGGCGATGGGAGAGAGCGCGAGGGGGAGCGAGGGAGCGCGTGCAAGGTGCGTCAGGCGATGGGACACGCCAGGATCCAGGAAGATTCCACAGCCTTTACAGGTTTCATAGATTCAACACGTTTACACATTCTTTCACGTTTCACATATTTCACACATTTTTCAGATTTTCCAGATTCCTATCGCTTCCAATATTTCCCAGGAATTCCATATTCTTCAGGTTTCCCAAGATTTCACCAGATTTCCCAAATTTCCCAAGGCTTCCCAAGACATCAACCACACAGAGACAGTGGGTGATAGAGCTGGGGGAGATAAAAGCATGGGGGGGGGGTGGTGTGGGTGGGGACACAGGTTGCACACCCATCGTCCGATCACCCTCTCACCATCACCCCCATCGGCCCCATCATCACCGTCACAGCGTGCCCACCCACTACCACCACCACCACCACCGCCCCTTTCACCGGCACGTGCATCCGAGCGCCGTCATGTCGCCGTACAGCTTGTACGCGATGCTGCCGCCAGGCTCTTGCACGAGGACGCTGACGGCGCCGTAGTGCGAGGGCACGCACGAGGCCTTGCCCGCGCCCAGCCCGGGCCGGACCTCCTCCACGATGGTGCACACGATGGTGTGGTTGGGCGCGCCCAGGGCGTGCAGGAGGCCGCGCGGACACTCGCCGCGGCAGAAGCCCGCTTCGTAGCGGTACGGCGCGATGATCCACCGGTCCCAGCCCAGGTCGCCAAAGTTCACCGACAGGTTGTGGAGGCGGCAGCCGTGGCGGTAGGCGCCCGAGTAGCCGCGCGCAGACAGCCACTGCTGCCGCTGCTGCTGCCGCTGCCGCTGCTGCTGTTGGGGTGACGGTGCCAGGGAGGAGGAGGTGGAGGAGGTTTGACGCCGATTTGGGGTCTCGTGCGGATTGACCCCCTTGGGCAGCGAGCGCGCCACCCTGCGCCTCCTCGCTCTCGAGCCGTCGGCCCCGGGGGCACTGCGCGTCGTCCCGGAGGGGCACGGGGCCCACCAGAGGCCCTCGCCGCACGCCCAGGGCCCGCTTCGGTAGCTCAGCTTCAAGGCGGCGGCGGTGGCCGTCGTTGTCGCGATCTTCCCCCTCCGCTTCGTCTCCTCGTTAAACATCGACGACTTCAGCTTCTTCTGCTTCTTCCACCACAGGGTGTCGACGCTTTGCCCAACCCGGCTCCCCGCGAGACGCCAGGCGGGGTGGTGGTGGTCCCCTTCCAGGGACCCCGGGATATCCCCGAGGAACCCCGGCGAGGGGAGCTCCAACTCCTCAGACATTTCCTCTCCTGCCGGAGGCGGCGGCGAATGCGCCGCTGCCGCCGCCGCCGCCGCCGCCGCCGCCCTCAGGAGGTCGTTCGAGTAGAGGAGGAGAAACGGCGGCACGGGAGCGCGACGTGGGACGGGCACGCAGCTCCATGCCACGCGGAGCGCCGGCAGCGGGGAGGAGGAGGAGGTGGTGGTGGTGGTGGGAGACGAAGAGCCAGGGTGGTTCAAGAGGCGCGACACGGGCCCCGTGACGTCCACCTCGAACCACTCGCCCAGCGACACCCTCGCGGGAGCCTCCAGCTCGTGGTCTGAGACGAGGTCTCCGTTGGAGAGCGGAGTGGGCTCGGCGTTGAGTTTCGGTGGAAAGTCTGGGTAGGAGTCCGGAGTCGGATTTGCGGTGAGGTTCTGTGCAAGATCTGGGTTGCAGTCCAGGTCAGGTTTGGGTTTCGGTTGAGGGTTCCGGCTGGGGTCTGCGCTGGGCCTTGACATCATCTCTAGGTTTGGGTTTAAGTTCGGGTCCAGGTTGCGGTCACCACCGCTGGCCTCTGGGTCTTCCGCGGGCTCCGAAACACCGTGGTCCGCTCCGACGGAATTCCTCGGCAAAATCTGAAAGTACGGAAGGGCGAACCGCCAGGGGTGGTCTCGTCAGTGGCCTGGTTCACCTCCACCAATCACGGCTGGTGAACAGTTACAGATGTTTACACTGGTAGGAACCAACTGGTTACACCAGCCCACAGGGGATTATTGTGTCCGTCCGTCCGTCGTGCATCCAAAAATGGGAGGGGTCGGGCTGGGTGAAGAGGAGAGGGTGGGGAGGGGCTGGGTGGGGAGGGGAGGGGCTGGTCACCCCGTGGTGCCCTTATAAAACTCAACGTTTAACCTACTCACGACGGCTTGTGCCCGCCCTCACAGTCGGGCATATTTGCGGAATGCACCACGCCGCCGTTGACCCTGGCCAATGACAGAGCAACCCAACGTGTTCCTACCAGCTCCCTCCGCAGGAATGTGTTTGGTAAGGGTAACGCGTGTGGTGGTAATGGGGGGGGGGTAACGTGGTAACGTGGCGGTTACCCGCAGGGAGCACGCGGAGCGGCCGTGGGCGTCCCCAGGGTACACGAGGGCAGCGCGCAGGACCAGCTCCCCACGCGGCACCGCACGCAGGTCAAAGGTCACCACCTCGGCTATGCACCCGGGTCAAAGGATCAACGGGGCAAGGGGTCAACGGGGCAAGGGGTCAAGGGGTGGAACTATCGCACAGGGTTGTACAGCGGGGCGGGTGAGTCGTGCGAGGCCGCCTTTGTAACTCGAGTGGCGATGTCTATACATCGCACAGAGTACTCATTTGAGGCTGGCTTGACCTAGGGGAGGCCCCAGTCCGGTTCAGATTATCGTTACTGGTGTTGGCCATGAGTCGGAATCGAACTCGGGTCCCTGTGTTCAGAGTACAGCGTGATAACACCCACACACACATTCACACCCTCACACACACACATTCACACCCTCACACACTCACACCCTCACCCACACACATTCACACCCTCACACACATTCACACCCTCACCCACACATTCACACCCACCCACCCCACCCCTACTCACCCCACCCCTACCCACCCCTCACCACCCCTCCTCATCTCTCACCTGTGGCCGCGGGGTCCCCCGGGGCTCGGCCGAGCCGGGCGGGCGTCACGAGTCTCGCCGTGTTGCCGGGGAGGGCGCTGGGACCGCCCCGCGGCCTCCCGTCCTCGTGCGCCTCCCGCCGGAACAGCGCCCGCATGTAGCGCACGTGGTGGCGGTGGTGGTTGTTGTTGTTGTGGTGTTGGTGGTGGGAGTCGTCGGGGACTCGCGACCCACGCGTCCCGGTGGAAACTCCACCACCACCTCCACCGGCAACGGCGCTGTGGTCCCAAATGTGGCGGAGAAACGGCGGCGGAAATCGGTGGCGAGAGACGAAGGCGGCTGCGGCGGATTCGTGCGGATCGTCGCAGGCGGCGAGACCGAGAGAGCAGGCGGCACAGAGGGCGACTGGGAATAACAACAATCCCTGACACACCATCATCATCATCACCACCACCACCACCACCTTCATCTTCGTCGAATTCTTCTTCTCCTTCTTCCCGCTGTGCGCCCTCTCGCCTCCTGAACGAGACCCGCCAGGGCTGGGGCGGACCAGGGCGTAGCTATTTAAACCTCATCACGTGGATCGCTAATTGGCTTGGGGGGTGGGGGTGTGGGTGATGAGGTGGGGGCTGGGGATGAGGTGTGGGGGGGGGGTGACCGGGCGTGGCTAACAGGTGGAGGGCGGGTGGGAGGGATGAGGTGGGGGGTGGAAGGGGGGGTCGTGGATGATGGCTCTGATAGTGATAGGGATGACGCCGATGAGTAAATATGCGCTGTGTTATAATTTAAGGTGATTTTGAGCTGTAATGAATCTGTGGTATAATTGTAATTTTTTTTGGCAGCATTCCAAAACAAGGGGACAGTGTAGCATTTCGAGTCATTTCAGCCAACTTGGGCCAAAGTGTGCTTATATTTGTATCTTTCTGTGATTACACGGTACCTACTGAAAATTTTGATGTACAAAACATCACAGTTTTGCTAAATTTAAAATGTTTGTTTGATTTTGCTTAGTGCCAATCCGTGAAGTTGAAGCATATTTTCTACAAATGTGCCATATTTCATGGTCTACATTCACACTTGAGTATAAAATGCACCAAACCCTGTCTCAAGTGTTGAGGTACATGTTAAAGTGTCAGATTGAGAGATATTTTGTGTTGCTAAAATGTATATAAATAACGTTACAAACAAAACCAGCAGCATAAGATTTTCGTTTTTTCTAATTCACAATTAAGTACATTTATGGATTTTGAAAAAAAACTACAGGGTATTTTGCGGAGAACTTTTAACATAAAGTCGAAAATGGTTTTGTCTTTGAAAAAAATCATTTAAAAAGTAGTTCCCAGATGTGGGAACCAAAATCATTTTCTAGCCACTTTGTCCTAGATCACCTGACGGCCTACTACCACGGCGAACGCGCTTCCTCGGGCGCGTTCCCTCGTTCGGCTTCCACCCCGATCGTCCGTCCAGACCACAGTGCCCTGCACGTGGCCACTTCAACAGTCACGACGATGTCTCCGACCTGCACGTGTCCACGAACTCGCGCTTTCACATCGACAGCTGCAGCCGCACACTCACGCACACACGCGCATACACACGCACAGACACGCCCACTCACGCACACACGTACACACACGCACACTCACGCACGCACACACACACATACACACACGCACACTCACGCACGCACACACACTCACACACGCCCACACACATACGCACACTGGCACACACTCACGCACACACACTCACACACGCCCACACACACACACTCACGCACACGCACACACGTACACACACGCACATACACGCACGCACACTCACGCACACGCACACACATGCACACACATGCACACACAAGCCCACACACACACACGCACACTCACACACACGCACCCGCACACGCACACACGCACTCAGGTGTGAGCACACCTGTAGTGTCACGTGACCTGTAATGCCCGGTTACTTGTCACATTCCTTCTTGAGTACTTTTGCACGCGGAGAAAGCCAATGCGTTCAACTGGACACACGCGTGGAGATGGGTCACGTGTAGAGAGTGGTGAGTGAACCCTGTTGCTTGAGCGACTCGTAAAGCCGCTTCCGCAACTTCCCTAATTAAATAATTAAATCCACGAGGCGCTACTCACGGAGGGGGGAGGGGGGGAAATGCCACGAATACGATCTGACATTTTTTTGCTGCAGGAAATTAAATCGGCTATTTTACGCGTCCAAATGCAAAGACTCGTTTGAGGAAGAGAACGTAGAGTGCCACGCTGCACGAGTCGGCGTTCTCTCGCATGCGATGAAGCCTCTTGCATTCGTTATGGAAATGTCAGGAGTGACCTTTCGCCAGTGTGGCTAAGTAAACACACGACGGCAGGACTGGACTCGATTAACGATTGCTTTCAAGGGCAGATTGAAAATGAGAGCACTTTTATAAAGCAAACGCATTCCCAGCCCCCTGAACAAAAGAAACTGGTACGATCCTCTCTGCAATCTAAACGTGTGCGTCTCTGACTGCTGCAATGTCTATAAACGCAAACATCTGTCTTAGTTCACAAAGCATGGCCCACTGAGCGACGTAGCGCTCTTGCAGAAGCGACCTGGCTTTCACAAATGATAGCCACATTGAAATGGCTGATGACGTGGACACTTAAAGCAGCCAAACGCTCTAAACGCGTGATGTTGATTCTAAATGTGGAGGGGGAAAACCGGAGGACCCGGAGACAAATCCACGGGGAGAATATCATGCAGATGGTGGGTGGTGAAGGGTGATGTTTGCCATGGGTATTGTGCACGATCCATCCTGGGTTTAACCGGCAGGCTGGATTGTGTGAGGAGCTCACAAATCCTTGAAAGATCTGGGCAAAGTCCCTTTGGTGAGCTCCTCCGGCAGGCAAGGCTGCGTTGGCTGGGTCATGTAGCCCGCATGCCCAGCCACCGCATGCCTAAACAGCTTTTGTTCGGCCGGATCGAGGGGGCTAAACGGGCGTGGCACGGGCTAGAGAGGAGATGGAGTGATGCGGTACAGGAGGACGTGGAGCTGAGTGGACTTGCCGATGACCGGTACCAGCGGTGTCAAGATCGGCCTCTGTGGAGGAGGCTCGTGAAGGACGCTACTGGGCAGTTGAAGGCAGTCGCCCTCCAACAACAACAGAGGGCGGAGGAGCGACGCTCACAACAACGAGCGGAGCGCCGGGTGGCTAAAGCACAGCAAGTTGGCACAGTATGGGGCACAGGTGGTGCATCAGCCAGTCATCTCAGTCAGTCGACCCGTGGCACCTGCTGGGTCTGCCCCGTGATCTCCTGCCAGCGGGCGTTCGACACTTCACGTGGCCTCAAGGTGCACATGGCCTGGCACAAGCGCCGTGGTGACGTGTGTGCGTGCGGGCGCTCCGGGAATGATGGATAACGGGCGCGGGCTACACTTCATCCCGCGTCCCCTCCGCCTCCCCCCACCCACCCATCCACCACCCCAGAATCCCACCAGCCACCTCGCCACATTCCACAGTTCCGAGTTGCACGTCACCCCACACACACTCGCTCATAGGGACACAGAGGCAAAGTTCCCCCGTGTAGCCTTCGACAGGCTGTAGGGGCAAGTTGCTGTTAAGCCTGCAAGCTGCTGACCGATGTTGCCACACCGCACCAGGTTCTCGTTTGAGGCTGGCTCGAAACGCGTGCGTCTCTATAAACTACACACAGAGGTAAATACGCACGCAAACCTGCGTTCTGATATGCACATAAATGCGCGTACGTGTACGTATGCGTATTTATAGACGCACACGTACGTGGCACATACACAAGTACATCCACGCATACATTTGTGTCCGCGCATACGTACACACGCACATACACAAGTACATCCACGCATACATTTGTGTCCGCGCATACGTACACACGTACGTGCGAACGTACGAGCGCACATGCGTAAACGCAGGTACACGGGCATACAAAGCGCCCCGTAAAGGCTTCACGGGCTGTAGGGGCAAGTGCTGTTAGCGAGTAGCACCTGTGAAGGCTACCGGCACTGTGGCACACGAGGGGGGCGAGTGGCCAACACCACGCCCAGCCACCTGTCTCCTCAGTGGCGATGTTTACACATCGCAGCAAGTACTCATTTGAGTCTGAGTCGACCTAGGGGAGGCCCAGGACCGTTTCAGATAATGGTCACCGGTGTTTGTCCGTGAGAGGGAATCGAACCCGGGTCGCCGGGTTCGTAGCACAACGCGCTAACCGCTGCACCACCGCTCCCCGTCACGACACACAGACGGGTACACAAACAGCCTCGCACACGGCCGCACGTCGCGCTCCTGAGCGCCACCATCCCAGAGACGCGCACGCGTTCAACATTCCGGCCGCCCTGACGTGGGCGTCCCCTAGGTCCACTCGGCCTAAAATGATTACTCTCGCACGGTGAGTGCGTGCGTGCGTGCGTCACACAATCGTGCGACTACACACGTGCCATGACACTGACTCGCATCCCTCCGTGGAGTGCGATGCTCCGGCCTTAATAGGAGCTCGCAGACACCCACTGCCCACCCATCCCCCCGCCCCCTCCCCCCGCCACTGTCATCCTTGAAAATGATGACACCACCCCCTCCCCCTCCCTTCAAACGAAAAAAAATCGACAACACTGCCATGAAGATGAAAACAATATACGAGACGACGACGTTTCGTGCAATGACCCCTGTTAGTGATTCCGATTATCGATGAGAGTGTGTTTAAAAAATCGATGATTTTAACATCGTTGCATATACAGAGACCAGTCATGGCTGCTGGATAATCCTGATTCATACAACAGGAATGTCGAATCGAAAAGCATCGATTATAATGTGCACGTTTGTACTTCAATTATCACTAGCTTGATAATCGATAATAATCGATTATCGGTTAGTCCTTTCGTTTAACTTCTAATGGAATATGGAATCCCCCCCCCCCCCTTCACTCTTCGCCTGAATAACCAGGCAGGAGATATTTTCCGGAGCCCTGGCCCCCAAAACTCCGGCTCGCAATGAAACTCGGGTTGAAATCCTTAATTGTACGAGACAACGCGTCGTCTCGTTTATTAAAAAAAGATACCTCCACATTCCGTAAACACGGCACAATTTCTTTAATTGCTTTAGGAATCAAAGCCTGCCGTTAACATAATCAACAGACAGCGTGTAGACGACACGGTCACGTAAATAGAGACAAAGATCCCCCGTGTAGCCTTAACAGACTGTTGGGGCAAGTGCTGTTAGCGAGCAGCGCCTATGAAGGCCGGCACTGTGGCACACGAGGGGGTGGGTGGCCAGCACCACGCCCGATCGCCTTTGTCTCCCTAGTGACGATGTTTGCACATCGCACCAGGTACTAATTTGAGGTTGAGTCTACCTAGGGGATGCCCAGGACAGTTTCAGATAATAGTCACTTGGTATTGGCCGTGAGCAGGAATCGAACTCTGGTCGCCGGGTTCGTAGCGCAGCGTAGCGCTAACAGCTACACTACTGCTCCCCATGAGGTACCACACACACACAGCACACACACACAGCACACACACACACAGCACACACACACAGCACACAGCACACACAGCACACACACACAGCACACACAGCACACACACACAGCACACACAGCACACACAGCACACACACACACAGCACACACACACAGCACACACACACACAGCACGCCGCACACACAGCACACACCCACAGCACACACAGCACACACACACACAGCACACACACAGCACACACACACAACACACAGCACACACAGCACACACACAGCACACACACATCACATACACAACACACACAGCACACACACACACACAGCACACAGCACACACACAGCACATACACAACACACACAGCACACACACACAGCACACAGCACACACACAGCACATACACAACACACACAGCACACACACACACAGCACACACACAGCACATACACAACACACACAGCACACACACACAGCACACAGCACACACAGCACATACACAACACACACAGCACACACACACACAGCACACAGCACACACACAGCACATACACAACACACACAGCACACAGCACACACACAGCACATACACAACACACACAGCACACACACACACAGCACACACAGCACACACACACACAGCACACACAGCACACAGCACACACAACACACACAGCACACACACACACACAGCACACAGCACACACACAGCACATACACAACACACACAGCACACACACACAGCACACAGCACACACACAGCACATACACAACACACACAGCACACACACACACAGCACACACAGCACACACACAGCACACACAGCACACAGCACACACACAGCCCACACAACACACACAGCACACACAGCACACACACACACACAGCACACACAGCACACACAGCACATACACACACAGCACACAGCACAGCACACACACAGCACACACACAGCACACACACACAGCACACACACACAGCACACACAGCACACACACAGCACACACAGCACACACACAGCACACAGCACACACACACAGCACACACACAGCACATACACAACACACAGCACACACACAGCACACACAGCATACACACACACAGCACACAGCACACACACAGCACACACACAGCAGACACAGCACACAGCACACACACAACACACACACAGCACACACACAGCACACAGCACACACAGCACCCACACACACAGCACACACACAGCACACACACAGCACATACACAACACACACACACAGCACACACAAGTCGATATATCTATTCTGTTCACGTTTACAGCAATTTCGAGCACTCTGCTTATTTTCAAATCGCAAGTGCTTGATTTTGTTGTGAACGAGAGTCAGACTCATCTACTCGTTCTTCTGAAGTCCAGTGTAGCAGGCCGCAAACACAGCGTATTGATGAAGTAGCCTCGAGTTCTAGATTTGAAGCTTTCGTGACTGCAAGTATTCATATTCTTAGGTTTTTTCCAGTAAAGTCACGTAGGTAAAAAATTAATAAAAGTAAAAATAAAATAAAAAAATAAAAATCTCGACGTTTCGGAGGCAACACAAGCTTCCGTCTTCAGGTGGAACCGTCACAGCCTGACTGCTGCATCAAGTGAGAGGTGTGACGGTTCCACCTGAAGACGGAAGCTTGTGTTGCCTCCGAAACGTGATTTTTATTACATTTTTATTTTACTTTTATTAATTTTAATTTTTCACCTACGTGACTTTACCGAAAAAACCTAAGAATATGAATCCTTGCAGTCACGAAAGCTTCAAATCTAGAACTAGTTGTCATTTGTTCCAAAGTACGTGCACGTACAGAGCACGCTACGTGTGACGGATTTCCATCGCGGAAATTGTCGTCCATAGCAGCCTCGTTAGTGCTCATTTGTGCGGCGTCTGGACGTGACCTCGAGGGCTGCCTCGAGGTCACGCGTCTTGGAGCGCCGCCTGGCGGCATCGTGACGACTTCCCGGCCCACGAGGGGAACGTTGGAAGTCTTGGAGCGACCGACTCCGATATCGCGTCACTCAGGGGTGTCCAAACTTTTTTGCAAAGAGGGCCAAGTTTGATCAAATGAAGATGCCCGGGGGCCAATAGTCCCTTCCGACATTATTTTTTTCACCACAAAAGTTACGTGAAAACACACACACTGTTATAAAAAAATGTCATTGCCACAATTAACTTTATTTTTCAAATGACAATGTAACCAAATATAAGCCACTCAGGCAGACGTGAACAACTCTAAAAACGCAATTCTGCCTTTCATTCAGTCAGATAACATTGAACAAACTGTATAGAATACCTTACATTTCCATGAGATAAATATCTTTACCTCATGAACATTTTTAACAGGAGTTATAAGTAATGCAAAGTGGTCTGTTATCATTAAACTTTAAAACAAGTGAATTTTGCCCTTGTTTTTTACAAGATCTTTCAGAAAGCAATAGTTTGTGTCACATCTACAGCTACATAACATCAACAGTTATAACCAAATCTTATTCAAGAGTTTAATAAAACAAGTGCCATAAGTCCATCATGTTTGCAATAACCACAATACAAGCAGTCAAAATGCAAACAAAAAGAAATAACTCTGATGATGATAATGATATGCACTGTCCTTGAAGTTGATTGGTCCACATCCGAGACAGTACCAGTTGAAAGGGTAAAAACCTAGCACTATATTTTGCCACTGGTAAAGGAGATGTCTCATAGTGTAAATGCTTACCCCGAGCTCTCAATACTCTGATAGTGCGCTGTCTTTGAGTTGTACGCCTTTTGGTGTCATCTGGTCCAACACCAATGGTGACCGGGCTCTAAGGAAAGCTGTCTCGGGTGTGGACCAATCAACTTCAAGGACAGTGCATATCATTATCATCATCAGAGTTGTTTCTTGTTTGCATTTTGACTGCTTGTGTTGTGGTTATTGCAAACATGATGCCTTGTATAAAGGTGTCAGTTGTTGTACCAGTTGAAAAGGGTAAAAACCTATCACTATTTTGCCACCGGTAAAGGAGATGTCTCGTAGTGTAAACGTCAAACCACATTTGGTGAACGAGGCGTGTAACGATGGAACTTCTCCAAAGAGACACGCGACCGAGCCAAGTGTGATTGGGCAACTGCGCCGTGCGGCGCCTTGCGCACGAGCGCGTGAGGTGCACTGCCCCAGCAACGTAGCGGCGCAGAACCCGCCGCCGCTCACCGTCCGTCAGCGTCGTACCATTGCCGGCACGGGGCTAGAAACTACCCGCCCCCCTCTGTTCGCATCCGGGTGCTTCGACCCCTCCGGCGCACCGGCGCAGTTGCACCGCCTGTGCACTCGACGGTAGCTGCGCTGCCGCGAGCGGTGAGCGGTAGACCAGGCAGTGCCGTTCGAGTTCACCCTTCACTTCGCTGCCGGCCGCTGGCGGCACGAACCTCGTGGCCTACGCAGAGATGATTGCACGAGTTGGGCAACTTGCGTGAAGGGTAACTGCGTTGCAGGGCAGCAAGTAGGTGGCCGAGCTAGCGCGTGCTCAACGGGCGTGTTGTCTCCTGCTGAACGTGTTTGTCGTATTGAAACGGCTGCACGCCGTATGGAGCTGGAAATCAAAATTTTGTGGTGCCACAACGACGGGGCCGCTCTGCCGAACCAGGGAGCCGCCCGGCTTCCCCCACCGCACTGCCCCCCATCACCCGCCCCACATAAGCACACACCCGCACGCATTCCCCCCCCCCATAGAGCTGGAAGGGAAGGTCACCTGATCGACCGGTTTTTATCCGAGAGACCCTTATCGGGATTAATTCTCACGGTTTCCGGCGATCAGGGAATTGGATGACCTCCCCGTGCTACGTGGCACCGCGGCGCTGCGGCCGGCCTTAATATGGTAGGTCGTGGCGTGGGGCATTCGGCCACCGCGGTTGAGGCGCATTTCCCCCCACACACACTCCCACGGGTCGACGGGGCGAGCAGGGGAGGCACGGGACAGCATGAATAGCGGGGTCACAGGGGCTGTTGCGCATAGTCATGGAGGGTTGGGATAATTGCGCTTGAGCGCGCAGGCCCCATTGTTAGGGAGGGTAAGGGATTAAGTAGGATTTACGCCTTGCACGCAGCACACTGATTAGCATATCAACAGCGCCCAGAACCGCCGTGCGCGTGCCAGAGGATCGCGAGCCCATTGTTTAGCGCAGCATCCCCTTGAAGGTAGGGAGGATAAATAGAGGGGCGCAGAGGGAAAATAGCTCCCTTCTCTCCAGGCCAGCGGACCAGCAGGACTTCCAGCCAGCGACCCGGACGTCCGTGCGACGCATCGAGGTACGCTGTTAGCGCAGAGAGCAGCGAACCTCCGCGGGCACCAAACAGTGAGTGGGGAGGTGAAGTAGGGTATCGTAAGCCGATAAATAGGGAATAGGTACAGGTTTAGTGGAATAGGCCAGCCTCGTCGACTCACTGATTACACATCAATTCGCAGGTAGCATATAATAAATCATTAATAGCGAAGCGTGGTCTCGCGTGATCTTGTCGTGCGGTGTGAGCGTGTGGGTGCGCTGTGTGCACCGTGGTTCGCCACGTGAGTGAGCGCTGCGCGGAGCTGAGCGCGCGGGTTGCGCGTGGGTACGCAGTGATTCTGTGGTGCTGCGGCTCGCCTCGGGGGAGCGCTGCGCAGAGCGGTGCGAGAGTGGGTGTCGCGTGTGTTCGCTCCGTGTGTGATACAGGTGCGCGAGTATAACGTGAGTTGAGTTGGAGTGCGCGGAGCGGCGTGTGTGTGGGCGTGCGTGCGTTCGCCCCGCGTGGGTTGCAGGCGCGCGATTAGGAAAGGGAAGTATCATAATAGAGAGGGGCAGAATACTAATCGGTAATTAACCATGCCCATTACGCGGAATCCGCGGGCGACGGCTCCCACACCATAGGTGAGGAACTTAGCAGCGGTTCGCTTAGCAGCGGGGGGGCGATTGATGATGCTAGCCCGGCCGTTAGCATTATCGAGGGAGGGATCTCGGGGGCTAGCGACCCCTACAAATTGGTGTCGGAAGCGGTACGGACCCCCGCGTTACCTCACGCTAAAATAAGACTAATATTTACCGGCCGGGGGGCCCCTTCGTGGAAGGCATTCGCCCGCAATCTCTTAGGGGCCAAGGAAATTAATGGATGGACGGACGCGCAGGCAGTACGTCAACTTAATATGAATCTTGATGGGCGGGCAGCCGATTTTGTAGAAGCGTTACCCGCGAGCGCACAGACACAGCTAGAGGAGCTGATGCGCCGACTCGATCAGCGGTTTGGCACGCGTGACGAGGAGGAAGCAAAATCGGCCTTAGAGGCGCGCCGGCGCCAACCTGGCGAAGATCTACGTGATTACGCCGAGGATGTGCGCGAGTTAACAAAGATCGCACGCCCGGGGTACGCAACTGATGTTATTGAGGAACTGGCCGCCGAGAAAATCCAGCGGTACCTGTCTCGCACGGCGTGGTGGCAGCCAGACATGAGCTGCCCACGTCTTCCCTTTAACGCCCTTGTCGAGCGCGCACGTAAGTGTGAAAGAATTCACAGCGAACGCGCGCAGCTCCGGGGGCTGGGACGAGAGCGCGCCATTGCGAGCCTGCTCTCGGAAGACGAGGAGGAGGAACAGGAGCTCGCGAGGACGGTAAGGGGCCGGGAAAGAGAGCCTCCAGTGTCCCGCGAGACAACCCCGGGATGGGTTGCCGGTATACAAACGGGTATAAAGGATGTCTCCGGCCAGGTAACCCAGATAGACAACAAGGTAAACCAAGTAGGTGAGAGGGTAACCCAGGTACGCGAGGAAACGAATAAAAATATGACCCAACTGCAATCCTCCGTTGAGACCATCCGATCCGAAATGGGGGACCTACGCGCCACGGTGGGAGGGTTATCTGGGAGGGTAGCCCGACTAGAGGCAGAGGGTGGACAGCGGCGTAATGGGGGGGGAGGGAGCGGACAGGGGACCCGCTACGGAACCGCCCCCCCTCCCCGGGCATGTTATATGTGCGATCGCCGAGGGCATCTAGTGAGGGATTGTCCGGAAATCACCCGAGCTAGACAGACGCGGGGGTTAAACTCCAACGCCCCCTAGAGAGCGGACCAACTAGGGGTGCAATCGACGCGGTCCCGATACAAATAGACGATAATGAGAATAATGGCGAGCGAGTGATCTCCACACAGGTTCCAGCAACAACGCCCACGGAAACGGTGACTCCTGGCGACTGGCTGCGGGAGCTGGTGGCGGGGATCACGGGGGCCACGTCGCTGGTGGAAGGGGAGGTTAACGGAGTGCGTACCCGCATCCTACTGGACACGGGGGCGGTGGCCTCGCTCGTGAGCGCAGCGCACTGCAGCGCGATCGGGGTCGACGTGCGTCACCTGCAGGCCCCGGACCGCGCGCTGCACACTGCGAGCGGAGCCGGAATGGGGCTGCTGGGGAAAGCCACCCTAGAGGTCCGCATAGGCAGCCAGGTATGCACGCAGGAGTTCTACGTGTCGAGTGCGTTGTGTCACGAGTGTATCGCAGGCACCGACCTCCTAGAACGGTTGGGACTCAACGTGCAACCCCGCCAGCGATGCGCCACCATGGAGAGCAACGGCGAGCGGATACCGTTCCTGGGACGAGAACCAACGCGCCGCCGCTTTGCACCTGTGGCCGCTATCCTGGCGACGGCAGTCACCATCGGCCCGCTCACCGAGATGCTGGTGCCGGTGGCAACATCCCCCACCGACCCCGCGCTCCGACCATCAGGGGAGGTAATGCTAACTCCTCACCCGGAGTTGGCAAAACGGTATGGGGTTGTGGGATCCGCCACGTTGGTAAACGCAGATGGGGACCGATTGTTTATGCGGATGTTTAACCCCCACAATACCCCCGCGATACTGCGACGGCGCACCCCGATAGCCACAGTACACCCCCTGCACGCACGCCACTCTAACGACTCGGTGTTCGCACTCTGGGCTGAGGACCCCGGTCGTCCTGAGGGTGAGCAGGACCTGGCCTGGCGAGTCGGCCCGACTCCCCGAGCCGAGGTCGTTCCCCTGCTCGACGCGTTACATGTACCATGGGCGGACTTACCTAAGGGAGAGGCCGATCGGCTGCGCGAGTTACTGCGGGAGTATGCCGACGTGTTCAGCGAACACGACTCGGACGTGGGTCGGACCGACCTTGTTAAGCATCAAATTGACACCGGTGCAGCCCGACCCATCAAACTCCCTGCGTACCGAGTGGGCACACCCGAACGCGCCCAAATCAAAGAGGCAGTTGGGGACATGCTTCGCGATAACATAATTCAGCCCTCGGCGAGCCCCTGGTCAGCCCCGGTGGTACTAGTAACGAAAAAGGATGGGTCAACCCGGTTCTGCGTCGATTACCGTAAACTAAACGCAGTCACGCTCGGCGATGCCTTCCCCATACCTCGCATCGACGACACCTTCGACAGTCTCGCAGGAGCGCGGTATTTTTCCACCCTCGATCTGGCATCCGGTTACTGGCAGGTGGAGATGACGGAGGAGGATCGGCCAAAAACAGCATTCACCACCCCGATGGGCCTGTTTGAGTTTCGAGTGTTGCCGTTCGGACTCACCAATGCGCCCGCGACGTTCCAGCGGCTGATGGAGTTGGTGATGCGGGGCTTGCAATGGGAACAGTGCCTGATTTACTTGGACGATGTGATAGTGTTCAGTAGATCTTTGTCTGAGCATTGGTCCAGGCTTCGAGAGGTGTTCCAGCGACTGCGAGCGGCTCATCTCAAGCTCAAGCCACGTAAGTGTTACATCGCACAACGCGAGGTGGGGTACCTCGGGCATCGCGTCAGCGAGGCAGGCGTGCACACCGATCCGGAGAAGGTGCGCGCCGTAGTGGAGTGGCCACGGCCAAGGAATCTGACGGAGATCAGATCATTTTTGGGGCTTGCCACCTATTATCGTCGATTTGTAAAGGGATTCAGCGAGATTGCACGCCCCCTCACCCAACTCACTTCCCCTAAGCACCCCTATCAGTGGACGGGGGCCTGCCAGACGGCCTTCACCACTCTCAAAGACCACCTCACCCACGCCCCCACCCTTGCTTTCCCCGATTTTACCACCGATTTTATTTTGGACACCGACGCCTGCAGCAGCGGGCTGGGCGCGGTGTTGTCACAGGTACAGGATGGGACGGAACGAGTCATCGCGTACGCCAGCCGGACCTTGAGTGGGGCCGAGCTGAACTATTGCGTGACCCGCCAAGAGTTGTACGCCGTGATTTTCGCATGTAAGCAGTTCCGGCCGTATTTGTACGGCAGGAGATGTCGCGTACGCACTGACCATTATGCTCTGCAGTTTCTTCTTACATTCAAGGAGCCGCGGGGGCAGATGGCCCGGTGGTTGGCGCAGTTGCAGGAGTACAACCTGCAAATCGAGTATCGGGCTGGCCGGACGCATGCAAACGCGGACGCCTTGTCGAGGCGACCCACGGTGTACGCCGAGACGAGGGCGGAGGAGGCCTGCCCGTGTTTCACGGGGGGGCGCTGCCGGCAGGCAACGGACCCCCGAGAGGCCGCGGCCACTGACCCCCCCCCAGCGAGGGAGAGTGCAGTGTGCGCCACAGAAACCCTCACAGGTGGCACTGAGGATCCCGTCGACCGCCCGGCAAGCGCGGGACCCGCGGCTCGGGACCCGATCGGACGGATCCAGGAGGACGTCGGCTGCGCCTTCCCGGGCCTAAACGACGAGCAGCTGAGACAGACCCAGCAGCGAGATCCGGATCTGGCGGCAGTGGAGGCGGCACTGCGGGAGGAAAAGAGCGCCCTACCAGGACCCTGGAGCGGTTTGTATGCCCGGTTGTGTGTGCGGAACGGAGTGGTACGGGAGTTAACCGAGGCCGGCCAGCCGGGGTGCATCTGTGTTCCTGCCCAGGTGCGACCCCAGCTGCTACGGCTGGTGCATGACCACCCACTCGGGGGCCACGATGGGGAACGACGCACTCGAGAGACCCTGCGTCGCCAGTATCTCTGGCCCAAATTGGCACAAGATGTGGCCGCCTGGGTGCAGGGCTGCCGGGCCTGTCAGCAGTGTGGGCAAAAGCCGGCGAGGTACCAGGTACCCCTGAGGCCGTTCCGAGTCAGTCGGACGAATCAGTTGGTCGGAATCGACCTGCAGGGGCCCTTTCCACGATCCCACCGGGGCAACCGATATATTCTCGTAGCGGTGGAATACTTCACCCGCTACCCCGGGGCGGTGGCTATCCCGGATAAAACAGCCCTTGTAGTGGCCCGGGCCTTCGTGGAAAACTACGTACTTAAGTGCGGGATCCCCGAACGAGTCATTACCGACCAGGGTAGTGAATTCGAGGCCGAACTATTTCAGGCGCTGTGCCGAGAGTTCGGGATCCAGAAGGACCGAACCACGGCGTATCACCCCCAGGCGAACGGGATGGTAGAGAGGATGAACCAGACTCTGGCCGGGAAGCTTAAACGCATGGCGGCCGCGAATCAACAGGACTGGGACGAACACCTTCCCTATGCCCTGTTCGCCTACACCACCGCCGTTCACACCTCTACAGGACAGACCCCGTTCCTAATGATGTTTGGTCGCGAGTCTCGCCTGCCCGCAGATCTGCTGTTCGGTGTTCCTCCGCCGCAACGGGAGGAAGGGAGCCACCCCGTGGAGCACTTGCTGGAGACCCTGCGAGGGGCCAGGGGCCGAGCCGGCCCGCACGGAGAGGCCGCGCACCAGCGGCAAGAGCAGGGCGCCCGACCCCGTATGGAGCCCCCCTTCTACACTGCGGGCTCCGAGGTGTGGCTGTACACTCCCCGCGTCGGTGCCGGACAGGTGGGGAAGCTGACCACCTACTGGCGAGGACCCTGGATTGTGAGACGGCAGATCTCACCATGGACGGTGCTGATTCAGGGAGGAGAGAGGGGCCGGGAGATGGTGGTCAACATCCGCCGACTGAAGCCGTGGCGAGCAGCCCCCGAGGGGGGGAGCCCCGCCGTCCAAGTACCCCGAAACCCCGGGGTCCCCCCACCCCCCGTGCCCGGGGGCCTCGCGCAGTACATGGGCCCCACGGAGCCCCGGGCTCCGAGGGGCCCCGGGCGGGGCCGGGGGCGACGAGGACGGCGACCCTTAAACCCCACCGCCTCTGAGTTTGTTCCCCAGCCCGCAGGTGCCAGAGGCCGAGGGGAGCCGTTGGAATGGAGGAGGAGACCACCGCCGGAGCCCCAGGAGACGGAGCCGCCACCCCCGAGGCCAGCCACAAGGGCCGGGCGAATCCCGCGGACCCCGCGGCGATACCTCGTGGGGGCAACCCAGGCGAGGTGCTCCAGTCAACCCGGGACGGGGACTGGCACCCCGGGGGGCTATGTGGTGCCACAACGACGGGGCCGCTCTGCCGAACCAGGGAGCCGCCCGGCTTCCCCCACCGCACTGCCCCCCATCACCCGCCCCACATAAGCACACACCCGCACGCATTCCCCCCCCCCATAGAGCTGGAAGGGAAGGTCACCTGATCGACCGGTTTTTATCCGAGAGACCCTTATCGGGATTAATTCTCACGGTTTCCGGCGATCAGGGAATTGGATGACCTCCCCGTGCTACGTGGCACCGCGGCGCTGCGGCCGGCCTTAATATGGTAGGTCGTGGCGTGGGGCATTCGGCCACCGCGGTTGAGGCGCATTTCCCCCCACACACACTCCCACGGGTCGACGGGGCGAGCAGGGGAGGCACGGGACAGCATGAATAGCGGGGTCACAGGGGCTGTTGCGCATAGTCATGGAGGGTTGGGATAATTGCGCTTGAGCGCGCAGGCCCCATTGTTAGGGAGGGTAAGGGATTAAGTAGGATTTACGCCTTGCACGCGGCACACTGATTAGCATATCAACAGCACCCAGAACCGCCGTGCGCGTGCCAGAGGATCGCGAGCCCATTGTTTAGCGCAGCATCCCCTTGAAGGTAGGGAGGATAAATAGAGGGGCGCAGAGGGAAAATAGCTCCCTTCTCTCCAGGCCAGCGGACCAGCAGGACTTCCAGCCAGCGACCCGGACGTCCGTGCGACGCATCGAGGTACGCTGTTAGCGCAGAGAGCAGCGAACCTCCGCGGGCACCAAACAGTGAGTGGGGAGGTGAAGTAGGGTATCGTAAGCCGATAAATAGGGAATAGGTACAGGTTTAGTGGAATAGGCCAGCCTCGTCGACTCACTGATTACACATCAATTCGCAGGTAGCATATAATAAATCATTAATAGCGAAGCGTGGTCTCGCGTGATCTTGTCGTGCGGTGTGAGCGTGTGGGTGCGCTGTGTGCACCGTGGTTCGCCACGTGAGTGAGCGCTGCGCGGAGCTGAGCGCGCGGGTTGCGCGTGGGTACGCAGTGATTCTGTGGTGCTGCGGCTCGCCTCGGGGGAGCGCTGCGCAGAGCGGTGCGAGAGTGGGTGTCGCGTGTGTTCGCTCCGTGTGTGATACAGGTGCGCGAGTATAACGTGAGTTGAGTTGGAGTGCGCGGAGCGGCGTGTGTGTGGGCGTGCGTGCGTTCGCCCCGCGTGGGTTGCAGGCGCGCGATTAGGAAAGGGAAGTATCATAATAGAGAGGGGCAGAATACTAATCGGTAATTAACCATGCCCATTACGCGGACCCGCGGTGGAGGGGAATCCGCGGGCGACGGCTCCCACACCATAGGTGAGGAACTTAGCAGCGGTTCGCTTAGCAGCGGGGGGGCGATTGATGATGCTAGCCCGGCCGTTAGCATTATCGAGGGAGGGATCTCGGGGGCTAGCGACCCCCACAATTTCCCTGTACAAGAATAGGGGTAAGCCGAATGGGTTGACATGTATGAATGTGTGGCATTTAAATACAATACTCGTTTTTATTAAAGCTGTGTCTGTGTTTGTTCAGGGTGTGCCAGGGTCTCAGGGTCCTATGGGACCTCCTGGCGTGCCTGGACCTCACGTGAAAAGTTAAAGAAAGTGTGCGGTAAATAGTTGATGTCAAAGGTTTCTGGAAATTGTTGACTCCCCCCTCAAAACATATCTTTACCCCCACGTAGTTATATATAGCTACACGCCCTACATACAACAGAGGAAGTAGTATCTATTGATTCTGTAGTTGTCTCGACGGACTGTACAGTAGTATCTACTGAGCCAGTAGTAGCTACTGACTGTGTAGTAGGATTTACTGCATTTCGTATTTTCATTAGAGAATGCACTGAATGTGTAAGTTGTGAATAAATGACGCTGCAGCGACGACAGCCTGACTCGTTCTTAGTTTAATGTCGCATTTAGTCGTCTAGACAAAAGTATCAGCTTAGATGCAATATCACCCTAAGAAAGTTACGTACCCGTTATTTTGGTATGATTTATCCAAGAGATAAACTGCCTCATGTGGCACTCCGCTTGTTTCTACTTTATATATACTGTATTAATGTATACTTACATACATTTAATCACGATTATTTCCTGTTCCATCAGCTAAAATTACCATCATATATACAGTGAGGGAAAAAAGTATTTATCCCCTGCTGATTTTGTACGTTTGCCCACTGACAAAGAAATGATCAGTCTATAATTTTAATGGTAGGTTTATTTGAACAGTGAGAGACAGAAAAACAACAACAAAATCCAGAAAAACGCGTCAAAAATGTTATAAATTGATTTGCATTTTAATGAGGGAAATAAGTATTTGACCCCCTCTGCAAAACATGACTTAGTACTTGGTGGCAAAACCCTTGTTGGCAATCACAGAGGTCAGACGTTTCTTGTAGTTGCCCACCAGGTTTGCACATATCTCAGGAGGGATTTTGTCCCACTCCTCTTTGGAGATCTTCTCCAAGTCATTAAGGTTTCGAGGCTGACGTTTGGCAACTCGAACCTTCAGCTCCCTCCACATATTTTCTATGGGATTAAGGTCTGGAGACTGGCTAGGCCACTCCAGGACCTTAATGTGCTTCTTCTTGAGCCACTCCTTTGTTGCATTGGCCGTGTGTTTTGGGTCATTGTCATGCTGGAATACCCATCCACGACCCATTTTCAATGCCCTGGCTGAGGGAAGGAGGTTCTCACCCAAGATTTGACGGTACATGGCCCCGTCCATCGTCCCTTTGATGCGGTGAAGTTGTCCTGTCCCCTTAGCAGATAAACACCCCCAAAGCATAATGTTTCCACCTCCATGTATGACGGTGGGGATGGTGTTATTGGGGTCATACAAGTTAAGGGGGAGGAGGGGGGGAGCTTATCAGAATGTGGTAGCCAATGAATGGAACGTATTGGGAGGGGGGGGGTGCTAAAAGAGGTGTACGTAGACGTCGACGTGGACGTGTTTGTGCGCAAGCCCCTGTTGGTGCACATGACAGAAGAGAACGAAAATGCCCATGTTGTTTTCACCAGTGTTGGCTGACAATCAAATACGAAAAAGGAGAGTACTGTTAAACGCTGGGGATGTCAACACTCGGTAAAGTAAAATAGTGCCTGTCAGATAAAATGGTCCAAAAATGTGTAGTTAAATCTTTTTTTGCATGGTTAATAACATCTTTCCAATGATTACTAAGTTTGTACCCATCATCACGGTTGAAATTATGTCTGTGTTTGTATATCTGAATGGCTTCGTGTACAAACCTTTGATGGTATCCAGAGGGTTTGCAGAGCACCTTAGTCTCGGAAAAAACAATATTATGAGAGCCCATCTGTGAAGGATGTCATCCCTGACTTGCAATACCCTGGAGTCTATAAACTGAGTTGCAGCTGTGGTGATTGTTACATTGGGGAAACGAAACGTCATGTCTCTGATCGTGTCCGCGAGCACAAGCAAGATTTGAAACACGGCAAAATTGAGTCTTCCGCCTTTGCCGATCATTGCTACAACGCGGTGGGCTCTCATGATATTGTTTTTTCCGAGACTAAGGTGCTCTGCAAACCCTCTGGCTACCATCAAAGGTTTGTATACGAGGCCATCCAAATTTACAAACACAGACATAATTTCAACCGTGATGAGGGGTACACACTTAGTAATCATTGGAAATATGTTATTAATCATGCAAAAAATATTTAACCACACATTTTTGGACCATCTGCCGCCCTTCCATGCGCACCTTTCCCTGTAAAACACGAGATCATCGAGTCCACGCATTTCCCCCGTGTTCGACGAGGGAAATGCTCGCCGGGGGGGGGGGGGGGGGGGGACGCTGGGATTCACTGGGAGATGCTGCACTCGGTGCCGGCGACATACAGAACTTGTGGGTCCTCGTGGTCAGCAAATCTGAGTGGGAGAAGCGGCATGTGGTTGGAGGGGCAGAGGTGGTGGTGGGGGGGAGGGGCAGGGCAGGGTGAGCGATGTGGACGAGTCACCGACTCCTCCTCTCTCTCCCATCATGCTGAGATCTCGGTGGCTACTTTGTCCCAGGCTCGGGAGCCGATTGCAGATCTCACTCTTGCAGGGATCCGCCTGGCGCCCCCCCCCCCACCCCGTCGGCAATCCCGCAGGGTGGCGGTGGGTGGGGTGGAGTGAGGGAGGGGAGTTGAGGGCAACTGCGAGGTGCGGAACGACAGCCGCGCCATCAGGCAGCGACATCCGCTGACAATTTTGTCCGGCCATGATTGTTGTTGCCAGGGGCGAGGCCCGTGGGGGCCATGGCCGACAGTCGACGGGGCGAGCGATCGAGCCGGCGGATTAGTCGGGGCCCCAGCTTCCCAGCAAGCCGCCGCCGCCGTCACTTGCACGTGTACTCCTCCGCCCCCTCGCTGCACGTGCTGCAGCGCACGTAGCAGCACCAGCGGAACTCGCACTTGCAATGCCACGAGCGCGTGTACCGGCGCGTGTCGTAGCCGCGGCCGCAGCACAGCAGCTCGCAGCCGTCGGCGTGCGGCGACGTGCGGTCGCACGGGCGGCCGCGCGTGCCCACGCTGCCCGTCAGCCGGTCCTCCTCGCAGTAGCTAGGCGAGCTCTCGGTGAACACGAGCTCCGTGTGGAGCGGCTTGCGGTGGCCGCGCGAGCGCCTCGCCTGGAGGAAGGCGGGGTAGCGGTGGCGGTAGCGGCCGGCGTGCACCGGCTCCACGTGGACCGCCTCGTCGTACTTGCGCTTGAGCGCGGAGCCCACCTCGCGGAACTGGGGCAGCGTGGCCCAGCACGTCCTGGTGGTGCACGAGCCCAACACTCCGTGGCACTTGCACACCGGCTTCATCTTCTCCTCCAGCACCTGGCGGCACGTGGGGGGGGAGAGAGAGACGAGAGGGCAGGAGAGCATCGGGGAGGTAGGTGGGGACAAGTGGGGGGGGGGGGGGGGGGGAGACAGAAAGACAGAGAGAGACAGAGAGAGACAGAGAGAGACACAGAGAGACAGAGACAGACTTTGACTTTAATAATTTTATTACACCAGCGGCAATTGTGCTGGAGTTTTCCAATATATGAGCCTTTATGGCAACACACAAACATGTAATAAAAGACTCCGTCAGCCACTGCTGGTCTCCGCTTGTCTTCTATTTAGGTTCTTCTCCGCACCCCGCTGGTCTCCTCCACGGACCAGCGTCGTCTCCTCTCGCGTGCCACGCACGCTCCTCCGTTAGCTCCTCTACTCCCGCACTCCGCACCCCGCTGGCCGACGGCGTGCTGAGGACCTTCGGCCACGTGGCCGATGGCGCGGATCTCTCTCTCACCACCCAGCGTGGCTCAGACTCTCAACTTCCACGACTGCCCCGATCTCTTCCGGGCTCCCACTAATATACATTCCCCCCACGTGATCCTGACTCCTCCCCTTCCGGATCGTCAGATCCGGCCTTCCCATAATGCCCCGCTGGCTCCGCCCCCATTCACCTCGCCTCCCATTGGAGCCGAGGTGAACGGTGGCCCCTCCCACACGCCCCGCAGACCAGGCTCCGCCCCCCAATACCCCGGGCCGCGTGATTGGACCAGAGCCCAGCAACAACCCCATTTACACTATGAGACACCTCCTTTACCAGTGGCAAAATATAGTGATAGGTTTTTACCCTTTCAACTGGTACAAAAACTGACATCATGTTTGCAAGAACCACAAGAACCACAACACAAGCAGTCAAAATGCAAACAAAAAGAAACAACTCTGATGATGATAATGATATGCACTGTCCTTGAAGTTAATTGGTCCGCACTCGAGACAGCTTTCCTTAGCTAAAAATAAGCATTGTGCCGGAAAAATGACGAGGAGAAGAGGTAGGATAATGGGGGGTGGGAAGGGGGGGGGGGAGAGAGTGGGGAGGGGTGGGGTGATTTTGTTTTCAGCGCCTGCGTTGGATTGGATCTGGAGGAGTGCTTGGTGTGGGGAAATCGCTGGCACCTTGCGCCCGGCGGCGTTGTTGTGCAGGTTCATGAGCGTGCGCGCGCTCCGCTGGACCTCGCGCGCGTCCACGAAGAGGCGCGAGAACTCGAGGCTGTGGCTGAGGTCGGCCGAGCAGCCGCCCTGTGCATCGTAGAAGCCGCCCTGCTTGGCGCCGTCGCAGCCGCACCAGCTCCGGTCGCCCCGGCCGCACGCCGCCGTGATGGCGTACGCCACGGCCGCCGCCATCACGGCGTGCGCGAAGGCCGCTTCTCGGCTACCTGCTCGTGTCGGGGAGCCCACGCACAGGGGGGGGGGGCGGTGTGAGCAGCAGGGTGGTGGAGCAGGGACGCGTGGGAGGTGGGGGGGGAGACGCGGGGTCGCGGTGATGGGGGTGGGGAAACAATTGATCGGCTGGATAAGGCAACTGCTGTATCATAAGCTCACGGGCAGCCTGCTGATACATGGAGTCCTCTCTGAGGAGATACCAACTGGGTCAGGTGTGCGACAGGGGTGTCTCCCTATGTCACCGGTGTCATTCATGTTGTGAATGGAGCCCTTTGCCCAGGCGGTCAGGGGAAATCAGCGGATTAAAGGGGTGTAGGGAGCCAGCAAAAATAGCCATGTGTATGGACGATGTCGTCATTTCCTGTGGGGATGTCTCCTCGGTATGGGAGGCCCTAGGACTCGCGGATAGATTATTTTTGGCCTCGGGATCTAACGTAAATGTGAGGAAGAGTGAGATGCTGATCTTCAGTGACCCCAGGCTATTCGAGGGCCGTCCACCGGTATAACGGTGCTGGGAGAGGGGATCAAGATCCTGTCCGCCCGGCCGGCCGGGCGGACAGGCGCCTTCCAATGGAAGGTAGAATGTTGGTCACGAGGGTGGAAATCCTCCCGACACTTATCTACCGGGCCTACGTGATCTCGCCGGGCGCGCAAATGGCGAAAAGACTGCAGCGAATGTTCTTCAGGTTCATCTGGGGAGGGGGGGGGCGCGATGGGCCGAGTGGAACGGAAAACGATGTATAATAATAAAATCGTCGAGAACGGTGGGAGGGGCGCCCCGAATATCACGTGCACCCTCGCCACGATCCTGGTCTGCGACACGCTGCACCTGTATTTCTCCAATGGACTCCAGGTGGAAGCCTCGTTACGTACGGCACAGGCAGGCGTGGCTCCTGCGGTGGCCAGGGACGGCTTCGTTGCCGCGCGGCACCCCCGCGGCTTGGCCTCAGGGGTGGTCGTGCACCGCGGCAAGCGAACACGTCGTGAGGCGTGAGCCGGCCCAGACACGCGCGTCGTGGATTCCCAGGGACGTCCTGGCGGAGACGTCTAAGCAGGAGGCTGGTACAGAGGTGCCAGGTGCACGGGGTGCCGTGCACCGACTACTTTAGAAAAACGTAACATCGCCAGCCCTGACGAAAAGGCAATGGGATTTATCCTGGCTGGCGGCCTGGGACAGGCCGGAATAAAGACGGTTCATGTGTTCCCGAAGATTGGCCCGCACCCTCAGTGCCCATTTGCTCGGGAGGTGTGGGAGTTATGTCGGCCTCTGCTGCCTCATTTTTGTCCAGTAAAGGCCACATTGCCTAATATAATTTGGGGGATGTTCAGACAGAGGGCGGGGGAGGTCTGGGCTCAGGCGTGGGCCGTCGTAAGCGCCGTGAAGGAGGCGGCCCTGTGGGCGGCGCGCGGGAGAGTGATTAAGGGCACCTGCATGTCGGCCGTTGGAAAGGGTGGTGTAGGTGGAGACAGAGATGGTGGGCAGTGACGCTGCAAATGAGAAATGGCGGTGGCCTCCACCCCCGTGTGGCACAGAGTTTGAGGACGGCCTCCGCTGCGAGGGTAGGCGGATTCATGTTTCTTCCCTGGCGACGGTAAACTTGTTCGCTCAAAGGTTGTGTGCAGGATGTGTCTCTCGTGTTTCATACTCGGTGCACCTGCTGTCAGGGAGAGTGGTGCAGGCACTGGTTGTTACAACAGGATCACCGGCTCGGGTTGTGGTCATGATTTCTCCTGTTCTTTTTCCTGTTCTAGGCAGAGGACTGCCCATGATTGAGAAATGAAAAAACTTTTAAATAAATAAGAAACGTGGCGCGTTGCGAGTTCTAGAATTCAGAGAGAGACGCACAGGGTGACCGCACACCGCGGGTCCGCCCCTCTGCCGAACTGACGCCGAGTCGGGGCGCTCACCGCCTGGGAGCTCCTGGCCGAACACCGTCTCCTCCCCCAGCGCCGAGCAATTCCAGCGGCTGAATCGGAACTGGTGCCGGCACTCGCCGATTCCCAGGCGCGCACCCTCGCCGACCGCGACCATCGCGTCCGGGTGGCTCCGGCACAGCGCCCGCTGCTGTGGCGTCAGTCCCGGAATCTTGCCGCAGATCGTGTCCGCGGACAGCGCCCTGCAGCCATCGGGCAGGCAGACGGACGCACGGACGGGCGCGTGGACGGAGAGCCGCCCGGCGGCACCGTGACCAGCGCGAGCGAACGCAGCAGCAGCAGCAGCGTGCAGACTTCTCCCTCGACGATCTTCACAGCGACCCGACATCGCCATCGCAGCCCCCCCCCCCCGTCACAACGCCGCGCGACGAGCCCGGCTTCTCGACGAGCCCGGCTTCTCTCTCTTACCCCACTCGCGAGTAGAAGAAGGCCGCCGTGAGAGCAGCAGCAATGCGCAGGAGGAGGAGGGGGCGGTGCGGCGGTGCCCAGCGGTGGACGCGCGCGCCGCATGGCGCCGTCTGCCGCGTGGCCGAGGCGCTGGCGCGCGCCATCTCGCGGAGTGTCACAGTGCCGCTGTGACGAGTCGAGCCAGACCACCTCGTCACACGCAGCAGCAGCTACACACACAGTGACACTCAGCTACACACAGTGACACTCAGCTACACACACACACCTACACACAGTGACACTCAGCTACACACACACACCTACACACAGTGACACTCGGCTACACACAGTGACACTCAGCTATACACAGTGACACTCAGCTACACACACACAGCTACACACAGTGACACTCAGCTACACACAGTGACACTCAGCTACACACAGTGACACTCAGCTACACACACACAGCTACACACAGTGACACTCGGCTACACACAGTGACACTCAGCTATACACAGTGACACTCAGCTATACACAGTGACACTCAGCTACACACACACAGCTACACACAGTGACACTCAGCTACACACACACAGCTACACACAGTGGCACTCGGCTACACACAGTGACACTCAGCTACACACACACAGCTACACACAGTGACACTCAGCTACACACAGTGACACTCAGCTACACACACACAGCTACACACAGTGACACTCAGCTACACACACAGTGACACTCAGCTACACACACAGTGACACTCACCTACACACACATAGCTACACACAGTGACACTCAGCTACACACACAGTGACACTCAGCTACACACACACAGTGACACTCAGCTACACACAGTGACACTCAGCTACACACAGTGACACTCAGCTACACACAGTGACACTCAGCTACACACAGTGACACTCAGCTACACACACACAGTGATATTCAGCTACACACACACAGCTACACACACAGTGACACTCAGCTACACACACAGTGACACTCAGCTACACACACAGTGACACTCAGCTACACACACAGACACTCACCACACACAGTGACACACACCTACACACACAGACACTCACCACACACACAGTGACACACACCTACACACACACACTCACCACACACACAGTGACACACACCTACACACACACAGACACTCACCACACACACAGTGACACACACCTATACACACAGACACTCACCACACACACAGTGACACACACCTACACACACAGAGACACTCACCACATACACAGTGACACACACCTACACACACACAGACACTCACCTACACACACAGTGACACACACCTACACACACACAGACACTCACCACACACACAGTGGCACACACCTACACACACACAGACACTCACCTACACACACAGTGACACACACCTACACACACACAGACACTGACCTACACACACAGTGACACACACCTACACACACACAGACACTCACCACACACACAGTGGCACACACCTACACACACACAGACACTCACCTACACACACAGTGACACACACCTACACACACACAGACACTGACCTACACACACAGTGACACACACCTACACACACAGACACTCACCTACACACACAGTGACACACACCTACACACAGACACTCACCTACACACACACAGACACCTACACACACACAGACACTCACCTACACACACAGTGACACACACCTACACACAGACACTCACCTACACACACACAGACACTCACCTACACACACACAGACACTCACCTACACACACAGACACTCACCTACACACACACAGACACTCACCTACACACACACAGACACCTACACACACAGACACTCACCTACACACACACAGACACTCACCTACACACACACAGACACTCACTTACACACACAGACACTCACCTACACACACACGGCTGCAGCAGTTGTGTGAACACCGCGTGGTTGGGAGGCAACCAATGATGACCACGCGCGACTTGGCCGTGGTGAAATCCTCTATGAAAAGTAGTTAAGGGGCCGTCCATAAATGACGTCACGCCAGGTGCGTGACGTCATTTTAATGACGGCCCCTAATCGATGCACACAAACACATTCAGAATAATTGATTCTCGATGGGCTTTAATTGATGAAGCAAGCAGGTGTAATCAATTCCGTCGTGTGTTCTAATTGCCCAAATCGCGCTGTGAGATGCACGTGCACGTGGCACCTTGACCAAGTCATTAAGGAAATGTGAGCCACATCTCACGCCCCTCCGCCCCCAGAGCCACGACACCATTCACCACCCTCGCCGGTGGGATACACGTCGTCACCTCATCGTCGTGTTGTCGATGACAGTCACTTCACACACATCGTCGTGCGGATCCACCTCGTCACGGGAGAGCCGGGACTTTCCAAATAAAAACGAAGCAATTGGCAACATTGTTACTGGTAGGAACCTCCTGGTTACACCAGCCCACAGGGGATTATTGTGTCCGTCCGTCCGTCCGTCGTGCAGGGAGGGGCTGGGTGGGGAGGGGTGGGGCTGGGTGGAGAGGGGAGGGTGGGGAGGGGCTGGGTGGGGAGGGTGGGGCTGGGTGGGGGGTGAGAGGGGTGGGGCTGGGTGGGGGGTGGGAGGGGTGGGGCTGGGTGGGGAGGGAGGGGCTGGGTGGGGAGGGTGGGCTGGGTGGGGAGAGGCTGGGTGGGGAGGGGCTGGTCACCCCGTGGTGCCCTTATAAAACTCAACGTTTCACCTACTCACGCCGGCTTGTGCCCGCCCTCACAGTCGGGCATATTTGCGGAATACACCACGCCGCCGTTGACCCTGCAGGCCATTGACCGAGCAACCCAACGTTCCTGCCAGCTCCCTCCGCAGGAATGTGTTTCTGTTCATTTCCCATCACAACAACGGCAACAAGGAAATAACCTAAGAGTTAAATATTACCGCGTGATGGAATAAATTATCCTTCACTTGTTGCACTAAGTGGAGAGGAATTTACTGTTGCGTTGCACAATTCGTTGAACAAATTGTGATAGCCTTGTGACCTTTACCACTGACACATCGCCCCAAACAAGACGTACATTTTTATCTTGATCAAGGGTTATTAAAGGCCCGAACATTACAACTCTGTGTGCGTTTTTTTTGTTAGATTCATTTGGCAAGGGAAACTAGTTGGCTTTCCCTCTGCTCCACTCGCTTGCCACTTTGTCCTGCCACACCCACCCAGTGTGTCACCGCGCTAGTCTGCCATCACGAACCAGAGGAGATGAATGGTGAACATTTAACAGAGAAATGGAACATTTATGCTGGTCTTTGGAAACAGTTTTAAACAATCCAGGACGGTTTGCTTTCGTGGAAACATTCCAACCGAGATTGTATTTGTTTGGGATGTCCCAGCGGCAGTCGAGGTTTTTGGCAATGATCTGCAGGGATGGTGCGTTTCCGTTCCTAGCCGCGAGGTCATATCCTCGTTACTGCGCCGTCCGTGAGCGTTGGTTCACGTTCCGAGCAGTGAGGAAGTCCGCTTATCTTGCTTAAGTTGTTGAGTTGCGTCGGCAATAAACCCAAAGGGCAACCTTACCTGGTAAATACAGTAAACCATCTAGTCAACCACTGTAGTCTTCGTTCCTGCAATGAAGGAATAACAAAGCTACACCAACTCTCTCCCGGAGCCCTCTTCTGGCGAGCCGACCTCGACGTTTTCATGCATCTCGTGAACATATTGCCAGAATTGGAGTAAATTGTGATATGGTGCCACCTAGTGGCGATACAGCTCAGGGGAGTCTTTTATGTAAACAGGCGGCAAAGCCGAGTGAGAGATTCATGTTCATCATTATCAACCAAAATTAAATCCTATGCTGGATGGAGGCCTCTCCAAGCTGTCATCATCACATTTTCTTGCAATGCAACAATCCACGGAGCACCTGCATACGAGCTGATTTCAGAGCTCTCCACCTTAGATCTTTAAAGGTGCATTTGAAATAGTTTTTATACTCCTACTGATGCTCCTGCTGTTGTGGAGCGACTCATGCAGCCAGCTTTGGCTACAGGGTTTGGTGGAACGTGCTTTGTGTCGTTTAATGTGACATTTCGGTCACAGTTCCTATGATCACTGTTACATTGCTTATGGCTTCATTTTGGTGATTTCAAAAGTTTTTTGGTTTGGCCATGTTTGTTTGTTGTAGTACAGTTAGAATGATGGCTTTAATCTAAGTTGTCTTGTGGTTGTTGTTGTTTGACTGGCATCCCACTGGGATTTTTGCACAGCGTTGGTGTACAGTGCTTTTTTCTGGAAGACTTTGCAGTTTTTCCCTGGATTTTTTAATCCTTTATAATAAGTTCACTTGCTTGCGTGCTTGCTTGCTTATGACCGTGCAAATCTTTCGGTCGTTTTTTAACCCACTTCCCGTGATCCAATCGAGCTGACATTTTGCACACAGACTCGTTGTGCGTGACAATTAATTTGTAAAAAATTTTTTCAAAAATTTTACACTGTTTAGGGGAAAAAAATTCAATATTTAATACCAATTGCTTAATGGTGGCAATCATCTGACCCATAGGTGGCAGCCATCTCAAGCCAGAGGAAGAGAGGACTCTAGCCGCCCGTTTCATGATGACGCAAATGTTGACTAACCACATGGCATGAAATCCCTGCCCCCACGCTGTACACTGGAGACTATTTATAGAGCAGTTAAATTGAAGCCGCCAGGTTCTTGAAAGTGGTAAAACGGGTCAACGCTAGTGCCCTCGGGAATATACGGGGCATGTCAAGAGGGGATCTTTCATTTTTAAATCCTTTATATTAACTTCACTTGCTTGCTTACTCAAGAAAAACAGAATTGAATAATAAAATGAAACCGATGTGTGTGGTGTGTAGTGTAAGCAATGTGGGATATCGATATACACTGACATGAACAAGATCAGCAGACAAGACGTCTTTCATACTCTTTGGTTCTTTCAGTAAAGTCACGTAGGTAGAAAAAAAAATAATAAATCAAGACGTTTCGATCGCAACACGAGCAGTCGTCCTCAGGCGAAAACATCCAGACATTGTCGCGGCAGAAGTCACGTGAGCTACAGCTGAGCATTGTTGTAATGCGGTGGGCTCACGCGAAATTGATTTCTGTAAGACGAAGGTGCTTTGAAAACCCACTGGCGACGCTCTTTAGTGTCAGTCTCGTGTCCTTGACTCACCACACGGGGACGTCTGGTTGAGGCAACGCGTTTATTGTAACAACTCTGTCGAACTCGGCTCCTCTAGCCACGACTCTAACACGCAGGAGTACGGCCCCTTCCACCCGACAGCCCACGGGAGTGACAGCCCCTTCTACCGCAGCAGCAGCAGCAGCCTGCACACTCCGGGCTCTGCTACCCACGGGTCCCTGAGCCCGGCGGCGTTCAGGGAAGACTGGACGAGCCGTCCCAGCCAGGGTACAGGAGCTCACCTCGGGTCCGCTACAACGCGGCTCTGGCTAGAGCCTTGTTGAGGGTCCCCGGGTGCCGCTCCAGTCTTCACGTCTTGGGATGTCCTCAGGCTTGAGCTGGTGAACACCGCCTGGCCCGTCCAGAGGGCCGGACTTTTATCCCCACGTCGGGGTCGCCCCTCCCCTCCTGACCCCCCCCCCCCCTCCCAGAACCTTCTGGAAGGTCTTATCTTAAGGGGCCTTAGGGACGGGTGGGGGGCCGGGGGTTTAACCTTTGGTCGACCCCTAGGCACCTCGCTCTCTCTCTCGGCTGCCCCCTGTTGAACCGTGCACGTGGTGGCAGGTCAGCTGACAGCGCCTTGTTATGGCGCTTACGCACAACTTCGTGACGAACGCTGCACGTTCCGTCGTTTTCATGCAGGGGGCGCTGCAAACCTACGCGTCCCCTGCATGAACGACAGAGGCACAGGGACAGACGTTCGATCGCGTTGGAATTGATCTGCAGACGGCGGTCTTCTGGCACGGCCAGCAGCTCTGTGTCGCCTCATCTCAACCCCACGATCCCAACCAGGTGAAAGTCCGCATCGAACAGAACCCCGGCAAGGCCATCTACTTCACGACGAGAGAAAATTCACACGAAATGTCGTTTTCAATGAAGTCTTCCAGATGTAAAATAACAAGCTTTTAATGAAGAAATAGAATTATCAAATTCAAAACATAACACAATTCAAAGTTGTTTCATTTTAAAACTTCAAAACGGAGCATCGGGAGCTTGCGTGGATGTGTGGGGGCCGTTGGCCCCCGGGGTCCCTCCCGCCTGCATCCCCTATTCCGTTTACGTTACCCCACCTCCCTATTACCCGCTACGGTTTCGCCGGCATTCGAACGCGATGCCCCTACTATTACAGCCTCGCGCCGCGCTCCCACGCTGCGAGCATACGTGCGCACATCATCATCAATCAAACGCCGTGCTCGCAGTATAGCCCTGTGCGGCACGTTACCAATGCGCATCCGTATCCGACACGTAACGAACGTATGCGCACTCCCACACACAGCTCTGCGCGGCACTCACTCAACACTGACCGCTCGCGTTAGGATCGCGCACCTGTATTATACACGTCGTGAACGTGCGCGCACACACATACAGCTCCACACGCGATACCCACTCTTGCGCCGCTCTGCGCAGCGCTCGCCGCCTGCTGGCCGCTTACGTTATGATCGCGCACCTGGGGTACGCCGATTACGCACGCCGAGAGCTTACGCATACACCGTACCACACGCGTTCACACTTATAACACGAGATCACACGAGGCCACGATCAGCTATTAATGATTTATTATCCGCTACCTGGAACTAAATCAGTGAGTCGACGAGGCTGGCCTACGCTGATACCTCTATACCTATTCCCGATTTATCTGCTATGATTCTAATTCACCTTCTTACTCACTGTTAAGTGTCCACGGCGGTCCGCTGATCCTTGTGCTAACCGCGTGCCTCGGTGCGTCACACGGACGTCCGGGTCGCTGGCTGGAGCTGCGTCTGGTCGCCTGGCGCTGGAGTAAGAGAGCGATTTCCCC